>NC_054740.1:54844582-55144582 GCF_018143015.1 Lytechinus variegatus | reverse complement strand
ACTGTGAAAGAAGATTCTAGCTTTCATGTAACCACTATGGGAGAAAAGTTTTAAAAAATAGTGTTCATTATTCAGTTATGGTAGTATGTAAAGTAGTACTTTTACATTGTGATTATTTGTAAGAAAAAAATGACCCTACCAGAAATGAAAAGTTACATTTTGTATCATTCTAAAAAAGGAATTTGGAGTGTGTCCATTGCCCCATATTCCCGGCCCATATCAACCCAGCAAACAGAGTTTTGATTGTATTGGGTTTTAATTCTGTTTTATACATTTGATTTTTAATAATATTTCTCAGCAAAGTTATACAAATGTTCCTTCGGATATGTGTTTGAGTGAACTTGCCTAGAAAGGCAAGTAAGTGGAAACCTGCTCTCACGTGGACTGCTTTGTTAAAAGGGGAAGTTCACCCTGACAAAGTAGTTTGATGTAAAAATACTAGAAAAAAATGATAAAAAATATTGGTGAAGGTTTGAGGATTGGGAAAGTTATTAGAATTTTAAGTTTTTGATTTGTGTTAAAGCTGCCCCATATGTTATGTAATTAAAAATGCATATATTTCAATTTTCGATGGTTCATGATTACTATCAATTCTTTTTTTTGGGGGGGAGGGGGAAATGAAATGTCTTTGATATACTTAAGGCATGATAAAATAACATTTTCCATTCTTTGAGATAAGGACAATAATTTTAATACACAATATATGGGGAAGCTGCTTTGCATATGACTAACAAGTTAAAAAAAAAAAATCGCCCTTAATAACCAAGCCATATTTTTTTATTTCTGCATGTGGGTTATTCCACGGTTACTCACGTTACATTTGGAGGCACCTTGACTCATACTTGGAGCTGTAACTCCATTATTATTGATAGGAACTAAACATCTCCTTATCACAACAAAGTACACAGTCTGACTATCCTTTGTATAAAAACAAAACTTGGGAAATTCTATTATGCTCCTGGCAAATCTTTGGAATGTGTCGGTTACTCACGTTACATGATTTGGACCAACCTGTGGAATTGCCCATGTGTGTTATCTGATTCTTCAAGGAAACAGGTATATTTTGGGGTGCCGGGGGGGGGGGGGGTCCAGAAAAGTCAGTGAAATAGGCCAGGGTGTCTTTTAGCATTTTGCTAGAAATATTTCTTATAAGGGATAGTAATCCCTCACCACTTGTTCTGATGCAGAGATGTTATACACAAGTAAGGATTTGAACAGGGGGTTTTGAAATGGGTGACAGGGTAGCCATTCTGAAATACATAGGATGATGTTTTTGGTGGGGTATAATTCAAACAAGAGAAAGTTCACACACCTACCAACCTGGCATTGATTTTCCCAACGACAAAGAAAGTTACATGATTTTTTTTCTTTTCAATGTTTAAGGCCAGAAAACCAACTCAGTTTTTGTCTCCCTGAAGCCCCCCCCCCCATAGCAATATGTTGGGTATATAAATTTCCATCATCAAAAATTTTCTATTAACCATTTTAATGGGACAAAGAATAAGCAGCTGAAGAATGAAATATAAATGGTTCAATTTGCTGATTGCATAGCTGTAGTAAATATGAGATTTTTGTACGCGTAAGCCATTATTACACTCTGAAATTGTATACTTATAATGCATTTGAATTTGATTATATATTTATCACAGTATTTTATATTGATGTGAAATGCATTTGTATTCTTTACGTCAAAATCATGAAATACAAATTCTATTTTAAATTTAGAAAGATAAGTGAAATTCTATTATTTACATTGATTTTAGAAATGACACGCATGGCATTTCATTTTAATTGTACAAATCTTTTATGGATGAAAATTTAATTTTAGTGTAAAAACATTAACACCTAATGTAAAGAATCTTTTTTAATGGTATAGTTTCTTACTTGAATGAGAGCTTACCTAAGTTTTAGTAGTAAAATTACTATTTTTGTCTCACCTGCATAGCAGAGTGAGACTATAGGCGCTGCTTTTCCGACGCCGGCGGCGTTGTCAACACCAAATCTTAACCGAAATGACAGCATAACTTAGAAAGTATATGGACCTAGTTCATGAAACTTGGCCATAAGGTTAATCTAGTATTACTGAACATCCTGCCTGAGTTTCATGTCACATGACCAAGGTCAAAGGTCATTTAAGGTCAATAAACTTAGACCATGTTGGGGAATCAACATCAAAATTTTAACCTAAGGTTAAGTTTTTGAAATGTCATCATAACTTAGAAAATATATGGACCTAGTTCATGAAACTTGGATATAAGGTTAATCAGGTATCACTAAACATCCTGCATGAGTTTCACATCACATGACCAAGGTCAAAGGTTATTTAGGGTCAATGACCTTTGGCCGAATTGGAGGTATCTGTGAATTACCATCATAACGTTGAAAGTTTATGGATCTGATTTATGAAACTTGGACATAATAGTAATCAAGTATCACTGAACATCCTGTGCGAGTTTCAGGTCACATGATCAAGGTCAAAGGTCATGTGCGGTCAATGAACCTCGGCCACGTTGGGGGGTATTTGTTGAATTACCATCAAATCTCTGTATGTGTATTGGTCTAGTTCATAAAACGTGGAAATAAGAGTAACCAAGTATCACTGAACATCTTTTGCGAGTTATAGTAGTTTTCAAAGACAGCACTGCTGCTATATTGAATCACGTGATGCAGGTGACACCGCCAGAGGCATTCCACTTGTTAATTGATTTTAACAATAAAAGCCAGACAATTCTAATAGGATACAGAGTATAAGTAACAAATATATGATATGGTGACACCCTTTTAGTCAAGGCATGTGTAATGTGTTAAAGACCAGCATACTGGTCTTGAAATACATTTAATAGAATATGATTTTGAATTGTCGCCAATAAAGCTTTGTGAGTGGTCACATGATTTGGTTTACTCCAAAAACTTTATATGAATGGTAATCTATCCTTTCTTTAATGCACTGTATTTATGCAGGAATCATACTGTTTGCAGAGATCTAATATACATGTACATTCATACAGGTGTAATTTATATTTTCGAATGAACATTGCATGTATTCTGATATAACATCAGATAATTAAATCACATTGTCAAAATAGAGTTTTATGAAATATATTCTTTTTAAACTATGTGAGTGTAAGAGAGGAGTGACTTTAACATTGGGACGTCGTGGCCCAGTGGATTAGTCTCCGGACATTGAAACAGAGGGTCGTGGGTTTAAATCCCAGCCATGGCGTAATTTCCTTCAGCAAGGAATTCATCCACAGTGTGCTGCACTCGACCAAGGTGAGGTAAATGGGTACTGGCAGGAAGTTATTCCTCAAAAAGCTGTGTGCACCTGAATAGGTAGCCTAGCTTTTAGCTGTGTAATATTAATAATAGCAGGGTCCACTTCAAAAACAGTTTTCGGAACTGAAGTGGCTACCCTGGGTAAATATAATATTATAATTATCATTTCATGAAACATCACACCATATATTCAAAAGAAAACAAAATATCAATTTGCTGCAAGTTTTATTCCATAAATCAAGACATTCAATCAGTTACACCAATGAATAAATAATTAATATGATGAAAAAAAATCCACACACTTCAATTTAAATGTGCAATAGATTTTTAGTATACTTGTAAATGGCAAATATTCTGTTGTCTTGTATACATAGTAATAGCATGCACTTCTTTATTTCCATACAATATGAATAAATGAAAAGAAATCCAACATATCTCTTCTCTGACATATATTATACACTTTAGGCGAGTACTTGATGTGCGTCACAAACAGAAGTTAATTACATTTGGATATGATTGACAAGTGCATGAAGCAAGAAATTTCCCTTTAAATGGAATTCTTCACATACATGATACATGTATGATTATCTTAAATTGTATGTTCTGTTTCTGTTTGTGGTAACTCCCGTAGGAACTCGGCAGGACAGCATTTTTTGCTGGTAAACGTCAAGCTGGTATATAACCAATTACCTTGGAAACATTTTACGTCTAGGTTAATCAGTCATAGTGGCTGACGTAATAGACGACAGATATCACTCTTGGGCCTTTTTATCAAAGTGGAGACAATGGCAGAGTTGGGATTCGAACTCACAACCTTCAATTATGAGTCCAATGCTCTAACCACTGGACCACACGACCCGACATAAGACCAATTAAGACTGTAAGACCAATTAAAAATAAATGCTCTATGTACATACAGATGCCTATTATCAAAAGATTACAAAGAGAAATAATACATATTTCCAGTGATGGGGAGTGGATGGTAGCTGAATCTGCTTTGCATTTCATGTGAGGGTGATTTTCCCTTGAAGGGATACTCCAGACTGAAAATAATTTGGTTTGAACAGATAGAGAAAAAAAATCAAACAAAACACTGAAAATCAGACAGTAACAAAGCAATGATATTGAAACATTTCTATTATTTCAGTGAAACAATTCAATGTTTGTCTTCATGAATATTCAATATGCAAGTCGATGTCATGTCTCCATTATTATATCAAATTTTGTTTATTAAAAAATTGATTATATTGGATTGACAACTGATTTAATGCATTATATACTCATTGCTGCAACTTCAATTTCATTATAAGGGAAACATGAAAATATGAATTATGATTTCATGTAATAAGAAAAGGAAATTGGGGATATGACATCAGCCAATTTGATGAATATTCATTGAAGTTAAAACGCAGACACAGGCAACAAGTGAAACCTTGCAGCTCAGATATTTTTTTAAAAGTCAAATCAATGTTAACCTTTGCATTTAAATGATAATTTCAACCACTAATAATCAAATTCTTATTCAAACGCAAATGTAAGTACATTACTTCAGCACGCTTATACCTGATTATTACCCTTTACTTAATAAAAACAACTTGAATAGAGAAATATTTTAACTGTTGAATTGTTTCTTCTGATACTTGGTGATACAACGACGAATGGCTTATGTAAAATTTCACACATTTTATCATTCATATGAATTTCAATACATATATAAACCATTAAGATGAAGAAAAAAAGGAAAATATATTAAACAGTTTCAGAATGCACATCCCCATTTTTTATGAATCAAATTTCTTATGACGCATTTCAGCTTTTCAAGCACATTTCAAATACATTTGATGTGGATAAAGTAAATATTACTTTTTATCACATTAATAATTAATATTGACATTTTTTTTTTCAAATTCCAACAAAAATGAAAACAGCACATGAAAAATAAACTTCATGTCCACTACGCTGATATTCAAATGCAAACAAAAACATGAGGAAAGAAAAGGATAACTGAAACATTTTGAGGACAGAAAATTGAAGTTAAAACACAGTACACTTTAGATCTCTGTGAAGATGAAAAAGAAAAGCTACAAATATTTTAACATACAAGCAAGGCAAGCATTGATTTCAAGTTTAATAAGAAATAATTGTTTTTGAAGCACCTACAAAATACTATAATGAATCTACAGCAATGAAATTGAGTCACACCAATTAATGTTGCATGTAATTTATCAAAATTGTAAAATGCTTGAATATTCCACAACTTAATCATTATTTAGATATTCTGTTTTATCAATATTCTTTTTGGGGGTGCAGTATTCATTCATCTGTACCTCATTTCAGGGGCCGAACACAAAACTTAGCAATCATCGTAAAATATTTCATTACGATTGATTGCGATGACTACAATGATAATTAACCAAACGTACAAGTAATCGCTAACTTTTGTATTACGGGACCCTGATCGCATTTCACAAACCAAATCGTTAAAAAACACACAGAACTTTATTCAAAGAACAAGAGAAACCATTTTGGGAAGACATTTCTTTCATAGGCACTCTAAAATAACACTTCACCATTTTGAATTTTCAGCTTATTTTAAGATATTCTAGACATCATAATCCAGTCAATATAGTGTCTGCACTACATGGAATTTCATCTTCTAATAATTATTGGTTATTCACTACTTATATTGATCACTTAGCTGCTATACATATCATGCAGGCATTTTTTTTTCAGTTCATAAAAAGTTTTAAGGCTCAAAATGATCAAGTAAATACAATAATTTATAAGAGGCATCATATTCATCTCATTATCAATGTCACAATAAATAGTGTTGTTCACTACTTATATTGATCATTTAGCTGTCATACATATCATGCAGACACTTAGGTATACATTAAGTCCATCAAAATTAAAGGTTTGAGACAAAAAAAAAATATATAGTAAATACAAGAAGTGGGTGGGTGTTTCATAAAGCTGTTCGTAAAGCTACGAACGACTTTACTTGGAATATGTTCTTAGGTAGTATCTCAATTATACAGGGAAATCACATAGCACAAGAAAGGATCACCAGTCGTGCGTAAGGTCATTCGTATCTTACAAACAGCTTTATGAAACACCTGCCAGATCAATATATGATGTAAAATGGGAGCACATCACTCTCCTTTTAACAAAAAAAAGAGGATAAATTGAACGTAAACTAATCTGACGATAGACAGCACAACTTTTGCTGTAAATTCAGAACATCGATTTCTTCACAGATATTTACAGTAATGTTTTCTTGTGTCCCAAGGTAATTGTGTCATCCTATGCCACACATGTAACAATAACATTTTTTAAGCGAACCAAGCAATTACAGTGAGTGATATTGAGAGAGAGCCTTTAAAGGTCAAGTCCGACCCCCAAAAATGTTGATTTAAATAAATAGAGAAAATCAAACTAGAATAATGCTGAAAATTTCATCAAAATCGGATGTAAAATAAGAAAGTTATGACATTTTGAAGTTTCGCTTATTTCGCATACCTCAGTGACATGCAAATGAGACAGTCGATGATGTCTCACTCATTTTTTTTTATTGTTTGAATTACCGGTATACAATATTTCATTTTTTACAGATTTGACAATAAGGACCAACTTGACTAAACCATGTACACATGTAGTAGAAAACAATGCTAATTCCACATGTTCAGGGAGGAATTAATCGTTGTTTCACTTGACAATGAGAAAAATATAATATTTCTATAAAATACAAAAGAAATAGTGAGTGGATGACGTCTTCAGTCACTTCATTTGCCTACCCACCAGGATGTGCATATCTTTTTGTGAAATTAAGCGAAATTTTAAAATGTCATAACTTTCTTATTTTATGTCCGATTTCGACGAAATTACCAGTGTTATGCTTGGAGGATTAATCTCTTTTTATTCAAATCAGATATTTGTTGGGGTGGACACGTCCTTTAAGATAATGTTTGATTGCAACCACACCATCTTAAATACAGAGCCCCATAGCACAACAGATTAGCAATTGATTGTCGAGCTGATTCTTACGATTGATCATACATAATAATCAATGCAATCAATTGTAGAAATCAGCCTCACGATTAATCGCTTACCTTTTGTGCTAAAGGGGCCCTTACATAGGCGGCAGAAGCGGGGGACCTGTCCCCCCCCTAAATTTGAGGTGGGGGGAGGGTGGTCCCCCCTAAATTTTTTTGTTGATGACCTTTTTTTTTTTTAGCTTGTCAAATTTTTTACTTGTGTCCATCCCAAAATTTTAGGTGGACCCCCTAATTTTTTTGGCTTCCCTTGCAGATGGGCCCTTATCTATAAAGTTCCGATTTCTGATGTAGTTTACTAACACTAACATCTGTGAAACAATAGAATCGATACTAAGACCCGAGTATGATGAAAGTCACCAACACAGATCAGCATGTGTGGGCACATGTATAATAACTAAGTGAGAAAAGATCCATCTAGCTGACAGAATGCCATGGTGTTTTTGCAAAATTTTTCGGTAATTATTCCCTTTCTTCTGGAATCACTTGAACTATACCATTTCATTCATTCATACAAACACTCTGTCAGTCATTTACTAGAATTATATTCTAATCAATTCCATGATTGCTGTTACAACTATAATTTGCATGTAAGTTTTGGCATCACTACATCCTACATCACCATTTCAGGGTATATTCATAATATTCTTTTAATATCAAATTCAAAATATCTTGAAATTTACAAGGCATGTCCTTTACAAATTATAAAATTAATAATTGTGGAGTTGTAAAATCACATTATCATTATATTCCAGTTCTCTGACGTTGACATTTTGAAATAAACTAAAATGAAAATTGCAAGATGTGCACTGCAAAATAGCTTGAACTTGACATTTCAGACTTTTCTGCAACAAATAATCAAAAGAATCCTCTATCATATGAATGGAATCTATGAGAAATCAACAAAATATGAAAATTCCATTGAAACAAGAACTTCAAGGTATATCTAAAGCATTCCTCAGGCATTTACACAACAAATTTTGATAATAAGTACTGTATGAACACATACACCTTGATATTTGCACTTAGTATTGAACCAATACTAGATAAACATCTCCATATATACATTTTTTTATATCACTCTTCATAGACATATACAATAAATATATACTATTCAACAGTCATACATTGTTGGCTTGCTCATGACAGAAGTTTGGTTTGTATTTGGGGTGTTACAAATCACTGTTATAATCTGGGATAAGAATTGATTTTTAAAAAAGTCTGAAATTCATCTAGAATCAGCCGGCTTTCCTACAGTGTGTTATCCTCGCGCTTTACGATGTATATATGATATGATAAATAAATTTGATTAAATTAAATTGAACTTAATTGAGCCATTCTGTGCACAAAACATGCTTCCTATAGCTGAAAATGAAGTCTAAATTATTCAGGCTTAAGTCTGAAAATTGGCACATTTGTATAATAGCAAAACCTAGATTCTAGAAACAATTTTTTGTTCTTACTTTCATATACCAGTCTTTATCTATGTCTTATTGTACAGTATGTCTTCCAAAGGTAACTGGGCATTCAGGCATTCGCCTGTAATCCAAGTTACACATGGAATTTACAAGTTAACGTAGCGGTTAGAGGTTTGAGCCCCGATGGGTGTTTTATAAAGCTGCTCGTAAGTTAAGAGCGACTTTAAGAACGACTGGTGAACCTTTCTTGTGGTAAATGGTAAATTCATTTGTGATGGTTTAGCGCGTAAGAAAGGATCACCAGTCGTTCTTAAAGTCGCTCTTAACTTACGAACAGCTTTATGAAACGGCCCCCAGGTCACATATTTTTGGATGGCGATGTAAAAGGTTGGTCAAAGAGATGAATAATCATATTTGAGTGATACATGTCTGTAAAAAATATAAATCACACACACAGTGGTAAAAAAAAAATGATTATTACTCTGTGATTCATATTCCAGACATCAGAGATAAAGCATGATAGGTAATGTTTCAAGTTTGTATGGAATATGCCAAAAAGGTAATTGTCTTGCTCTGAAAGTTTCATAACTGCATTAAGTGAATTTGCGGAGACCAGACAGATGTTTTTGTTACTTGATATGAAGAAAGTTTCACCCCCCAAAAATCAATTTTTGTGTAGGAGGAATGAAGCAATGTGATGAGATTTTATGACTCATGTATAATAAACAATCTTTCTTTCATTATCTAGCTTGCATTATTAAGATATAAAATGTAAGATGTTGCCAAGTTTTAACACTGTTCAGAATCAAATACCACCCCTGGATATTTACATGATACTTAACCTTGGACATACATTTCTGCCCTGGGAACAACAGGTTTTGGCCAACAGTAAATGAAACTTGTCTCAAGGAATATGTCCTATATGGTTTCTGTGTAATGCTGGCGTAAAGGCAAGATGATATCAGTGAATAAAGAGGAATATGGTGGGCTTCATCTCCGGAACATCTTCTTCATCCTGAGAGCTTTCTGCATCATAGGTGCCTTGGGCTTGGCTGTACAAGTAAAGGAGAGAACAAAAATATATATTATACAGTGTGTCCCTCCCAAAAAGGAAACCTGTCTTTTGAGCTAGATATAATCATTGAATATGTTTACATCATAAATCTAACATTAATAAGAAGACTGAAATCTCCTCTTTGATTTGAAACCTAACACTTGGTGAATTAGTCAAACGTTGTGAAGGAAAATTGTTTAATACCGAGGCACGTAAGAAACTATTTGCGCAGAAACTCACATGTGAATCTGCATCCACTCTCATTTAGGGATTAGTGAAAGAAACTTAACAAAGAAAATAAAAGACGTATTGGTGAGTCATCCATATATTAGGCAACACTGTCACATCCTTAAAAATCTAGACTCATTTTCCAACTCCTCTAGATCATCTTATGCATGAACTCTTATCATCATGTTTAGTATCAAAATGAAAAGGAAGTGAAGAATTTTATGATTATATAAATAAACAATAAATTGTTTTGCTATGTTGAAAAATATAACTGGGAATCCCAGCTTCTTTTTTTTGTGGGACGTACTGTATATCTGCAGTATCCAACAAAATCGAGTGCACCCCATGTCCAATAAAGTTTATATTAATCTAACTCTTCACATTGCTGGTTTTATATTGCAAACTTCACAAAAACATAGAATAGACTTTGCGTAATGTATAAGAGGCACAAAGTACTTGTAGTTATTCATATGATAATATTTCAAATATTGCTGATACATAAGAAAATGGTAACAACAAAGTCACTACACCCAATGTTATATTTGAATTGAAATAATATGAGAACATGTTATGGTATATTTCAAGTAATAATTTTAACTACATGCTTAGATCATCGTCTCTAAAAATAAAATGACCCTTAGTTAAAAGCAATTATAAGAAAAGAAGTTTACAGTACAGGGGGCCAGAAGCTGGAACGCAATACCCAATGACTTAAAAGTAACTAGTTTTAACATATTTAGATTGGATGCCAGAGTAATGTAAACATGTTTGTTCTGTTTGTTTGTTTTTCTTTGTAATATTGATGATATTTTAATTGTATATTTATTTCGTATTATGTATCTTAATTGTATATACATGTAATGTGATTTTAATATGTATGCACGGACGTTCAGACGAATAACCCCCCCATGAGGTATTTCTGTGCTGAAATGTGGAAATATTGCCAACAAATTGGTTTTCCTGTGAAGATGACATGCCTTACCTCTCCCTCTGTTGCTGGTGCTACCATTGCAACCACTCAAGCTGATGCTTTCATAAGATGGGTTCCCTCTGGTACCTCCGCTACCACCACCACCACCATCACCACTACTACTACCACCACCCCCTCCAGAGTGACTTCGCCCAGGTGAATAATCCCCGCTCTTGATGGTGCTGGTACTGCTGCTCCTGATGGGGCCCTGGTCTCCGGCATGCTTGGAAGGAACGTAGGGCTTGTGAGGGTTGCTTGGTGGGTTGGAGGTGATGCGACCGGTCCCGTGGCGGGCCTGCTGGCGCTTGATGTTCCGTGGGGGCTTGGCTGGACCGTTCACAAACGCCATCTTGGTTAGACGTTCTGCATCGACAGAAGGGAACGCACTCATGATATAGGAAAGCGATTACATACACTTATACACAAACAAGAATGAATGACTGATTTTAGACAGTGAACAAATACTCACTACCGCTAAGGAGGTGGTTGGAACATGGTTCCTGAAGTGACCCCGGAATGCAACTGTTGCATTCATGTCACTGACAGACCAGAGTTTCACCAAACGATCTTCCCCATGATATGGTACACAGTGCTTCACTTAATTTATTCAAACGTAAATTGAAAGCGATGCTTATCAATTCTTATAATTTCCCTTTGTAAACTTTTATATTCATGTACTTTGTTAATATGCTCTGGCCGAGTAATGAGTAATAAATAATAGTCATAGAATGGCGGACTCTTTTTTATTTATTTTATTATTATTTTTTGTATTCCTTACACAATCGTCACATTTTGGCATTACTTTGTTAAAATCAATTTACTTACCTGTCCTCTCCTCATTAAGACCAAATTTTTTTCTGGATCCTGCAGACTTAACAAGCCTTGCTTTTTTATGCAGGTTCTCTCATATTCCACTCATTTAAATTGTCTTTAATTCCAAATCGCTATTTTCTTTAATTTGAATTGTTATGCCTTGTCTGATTTGTATTCTTACAAGTTTTCTGATATTGTTTTCATAATTTTGTTTGTACTTGTGAAATATGTAAAATAAAGTCAAATCAAACCTCCGATCGAAGGCTGTATATATTTGATTTATATTCATTGTTATTAAATAACAGATAGAAAATATGATTTCATGAATCCCTGTCTTTGTGTGAGAACTTTTTAATAAAATTAAATGAAGGTGAATGATCCCTGCCTCTCCAAACATTGTTATCAAATATAAACTCCATGTCCATGCATTTGATTTAAGCCCCGCCCATCAAGCCGTAGAGATTTTCTGTACGATTTACGGCTTTGGATACTATTATTGGCTTGTGATGTCATATTTCAGGATTCATGGTATGTTTGCCCAAATTCGTGACATTCGTTGGAACTATCTTTTGGCACATGACAGGGTCTGGACCAATCACCTATTCACATTCTCGACAGATATAATAATTCTTTTTCACTGGAAACATACTTTCTATCATTCCAATGAATGTGAATGTGATGTGGCTAAGAATCTGTTATCCTAAAAAGGAAGGGGGCTGAGAATAAAATCCCCCAGCATTACTAGATGTTTTAGCCACTTATTTTACAAAGTCAATTAAGAGCACACTGATATACTCACAGTTCATTTTGGTGGATTTATTGTATAGAAGTAATGAGTTATTTACCTTGATCTTTGCTCTTAGCCATAGAAGCACTGATATTAGCAGTAAGATTCTTTAGCTTCTCTTCTCTTTCGTCCATCTTCCTCTGTACAAACAATAAAACAAACAACATTAGGTGGGGCATTAGTGATAAGGGCCATCGCAGTCATTATTGATAACCAAGGAGGGTTTCACCAAGGTTTAAGTGTGACTTAGAGACGCACTTAAATTTCAGTTGCGTGCTGTATATAATGCATCACTGCATTAGACAGTTCATGTGCACAGGACACCCACTACTGCCTATCAATCAAACAGATTAAATGTGAAATAACATGTGCATGTTGGACTTTTAAGCATGACTCTGAGTTTTAAGTCATACTTTAGTCTTAGGGGGTGTTGCAAGAAAATATTTGCAATCAATCACAAATATTCTGTTGCAATTTTACAGTTGATCACTTTTAACTATAGCATATCAGATTACACTACTTGTTTCATGGAGCAGATTAGCAATCAATCCCAAATTTGCAATTAATTGCACTGCATATACTTGATTTTCTATTGATCGCAAGTTACTTGCAACACCCCATTAGTGAAACCCCCCGTCCTGAGACACAGTACACCGATTAGAAAATAGAATACAAATAGAAAGCCTAAGATGGTATACATCAAATAAATTTTGCTATTCATATAAAAACTTTCACGTTCCGGATTAGGACTAGATGTATCATTACTTACAGGCGACTGTAAACTTGCAGTCTAGTTAAGAATCCAACCATACACAACCATATCATATTTATCTTACCAAGTAGAGCTCCCTCCAGGTTTCCATTTCCTGAGGCTTGTATTTCCTGAAGTCCTTCTCTGCATGTGATTTCCAAAGATCATCGGTATCTTCTATCAGATACTACAGTTGTGAATTGAGACAAATAAATGACACAAAAAACTATTTATTTTACATATTTCACATTATCTTCTCCTGACCTTGAAAAATGTGATGTGAATTATATTTTCCCATGATATATGTAATGATCAGAAGGAGGCAAGATGCAATTTGAAAGATCATGAGGAAAATCTGAAAATTTGTGTACAAAACAAATGGAGGATTGTCCACAAAATCAGCCATTTTGAAGCACGTTTGCCAATTTGAGGATCCCCATAGAAAGTACAAGACTTTTTAAACGTCCACAACTTGCTTATTTCATAACCAATTTTGATGAAACTGTTTTTAAATTATTCCTCTCATTCATATGGACTCCAAATCTATGTAAGCTTGCTTGTTGCAACAACCTACAGATGGATTTTTCAGATGACATGACAGCACAATTTACGTACCATACATGTTTTCCAATGACAAATGAAACATACATTCTGTAAAAAAGAAATAGCGAGTGGGCGACATCATCTGTTCCTCATTTGCATACTAACCAGGAAGTGCACAAAACTGTTTTGTAAAGCTGTTTTTTTTTCTTAAAAGTATCATTTTCTTATTTTATATCCGATTTTGATAACATTTTCAGCTTGTTTGATTATTCTCTTTTGATTCAGATCAACTCTGTCCCCTACTTTAGCATGTCTGCTTTAGCGCTCAAGTATTCAAGGAAATCCTTCCTATCAGGTATCCACTAACTACACCTGGGCAGAGAGTGGCAAATGTAGATAAACGCCTTGTCAATGGATGTGAGTGCTGCAGTGGGATTTGAATCCCAGGCCTTGTGGTTCAAAGTCTGGAGACTTACCACTGAGCCACAACACCTTCAATGAACATTGATTGACAAACTACTTACTTGATTATAGTCCTCTAACTGGAGAAGCTGCTGGGGAGTGCACTTTTCTAGGACAGGTTTGATGATGAAGTATGGCACACCTATCACATACAGAGCTAGAACACAGGGAAACAATAATTAGTAGAAATTTAAGGGGTACTCCAGGGACCCGTCTTACAAAGACTTGTGATTGATCCCATCAATCGCAACTATGGACGGCCAGCAACGTCAACATCTAAACTGAATGTTTGCTCAAAATATTTTCCAGCTATGATATATATTAATGCATTCATTGTTTTCTTGAAAATTCACTGTGCTTCTCTGTTCACCAAGGACATTGTGCAAATTTCTTGTAGAAAAAACTATGACACTGATGGATAATGAATACCTTGGTATATACTCACAGTCAATATTATCCATCAGAATTCTCATGCACGCATCGAAGAGAGTAGGGACACCTGTGAAAAAAGAGAGAAATGGATACATGTATTTTAAGTTTTCTAGGTAACAAGTTTATCCTTTCTTCTGTTATTTGATAGTCAAAAGTGAATAACACCCACGGTTAGCAATTTCCTGGGAAATTGCTGTAGGCCCCCTACTTGGAATAACTTGGAAAAAAGTACTGGAAAAACTTGTAAATGCTTGCAAGCACTGAAGATGTACGGGGAGGTACAGGGAAACGATAGAATATGCTTGAGAAACACCTGGACAATACCTGCAACTTTCCAGAAGGATATTTTGTAGAATTTCCCTGCATTTCTAAGCATTTCCCATTTTTCTTTAAAAATTAACAAGGCATTATTTACCACCAGTATTTCCACTCCAGCCAACCCTGATAATATCAATGCTCTTCTTCGGTCAGAATAAAACATATAGAGCAAAACAGTTTAAGTATTATGTATAATATCATGTACAGTTCCTGGATAATAAAATCTTTAACCCTAAAAAGACTGGGGGGGCTGATTCAGCCCCCCCTCGACATTTTTTGCGATAAATCCGCCACGCGAAATTTTTTGACCGCGTCGCTCGCTGACTTTTTACTTTCAAGTCTCGCGCAACTTTTGAGACCAAAATTGTGACCCCCGGGTACGCGGTTCCAAAATTACGCAACATTTCGTAAGTGCATGCAGACCCAAAATTACTAAAAAACGTGAATTTGTGTACAAATCCAATGCAAATAGTGTTCTTAGCCAATATTCACAAATGCATCATTATTTTTCCTTTTACTGCTTAAAATCAATTAATTTTATCTTTTTTATGGTCAAAATAAAGTCCCCAACAATTTCCATTGAAAAAACAATAAAAAACAAAAAGTCGAAAAACAAAGAAATACATAAGAAATTTAGAAAACAATAGAATACATAAGAAAATAAATGTGATTTTGAATTTTTTTTAAAATCAATTTGATCAGATGACTATCTTAAGTATGTGAAACAAAAATTAGCATTTCAGGGGCATTATTTTATTAATTAGAGCAAACTTATGATTTTACGCATAAATTAGCATAATTAATGAGACATGAGATTTTTTGCAGAATTTGTGTTTTAGTTTTGTAGATAATGCCATGGGTAACGCGTGTGCCAATTTTCGTCGCGATCGCGCGATCGACGGCCGAGATCATAAGGGGGGGCTGAATCAGCCCCCCCAGTCTTCTTAGGTGTCGAAATAGCCCAGTCTATTTAGGGTTAAAGAGAAATTCCAGTAGTTGCAGTTAACACTGATTTCATGAGAAAGTCTGTAAAACAAGGCTTAATTGCCAGTATATCATCGAGGATCTAGATCTGGTACAGTTACATTAACTGGACTTTGTGAAATCTTGAAATCTACGCTGAAAAATGATCGCACCGAAAATCCCCAACACAGATAAGCGCATGTGGGACAGTGTATCATTATTGCTTAGGGCGTCGGGCCCGACGCCCTACCCGAATCTCGTGCTTATTTGCTGATTTCTCAGCAATTACACAATTTCTTCCATAATCCTTTGGCACATGCGTTTTATTTATACAAACAGACACTTTAGTGGTCATTTCATTGGATTCTGTACGAACTCATTTTGATATCGTTACCAAAACTAGCATTTACCTTTAAAGGTAAAAGAGTTTAGCTTCTCTGTCAGTCTCATCAGCTGGTGATGAAGTTACAGTTACTTTGATCTTTTGCTTTTTTTATATTCTTTCTACTCACTTGATACTGTTTGTCTTGCTCGTCCTGAATAGAGTTTGGTCCTTTGGTGCTTTGACCCAATGTAAGATCCTTCCTCACTCAAACCTCCAACTGTACAAGAAAATTAAACTATTCTATATTAAGTTGCAGCAAACAATTATTTAATGATCTGGGACCCATTTCAAAAGAGTTGCAATCAATCACAACTCTAAAAATCATGGGTAACTTGATTTTCAACCAATCATTATCGCGCATTTGGGACTTGCGTTCGATTTTTGACTTGCGTTTAAACGCAACTCTTTCTGCAACGGACCATAGGCACATACACAAAACTCTGTGAAATCGTGAAATCTAAGCTGAAAAACAATTACACAGCAGATCGCTAACATGGATAATGTCATGTGGGCCAGTGTTAAATCACTGCTTGTGTTAAGTTTCGGGAAAATAAAACGTGTAATGCCAAGTATACAGTCACAAGCCAAAACCAAATGCGTGCTACATGATCACGCACCCTTGGATTGAATGGGACATTGCGGCTGTGCGGTGATAAGGCTGGTATCCTGAATCTGCGATGAGATGGTAAACACAAGTCAACCATTTGAGGAACGATATTCATAGATCCCATTCTCATCTACTTCCTTGAAACTCGTTTTGTGGAATCCAATTTAGTGGAAACCAGTTTAGCATGTATTGGAAACCCTCAAAGCAGTCTTGGAGATGATAAAAAGTGGTCTTCCAAACCAGTATGTTAGGTGTGCTGCTCAGCGCACACTGTGTGTAGAATGTCTTTGCTGCGGTTTCGAAATTCGCGCGAAACATTCAACTCCACTGAGAGTGTTTACATAGCAACAAAACCACCTTACATGATGCGAGATGGTTCTCAAAGCCAATTCAGGAGATGGTGATGAGAACGCTGGCAACCAAACTTCCAAAGTGGTTTCTTTAACCGGTTTAAAGGGGAAACGAAACCAAATAAAAACTTGTTTGTAGAGGAAACAGAAAAATCAGACAAGTTTATAGGTACATGTTTGAACTATATAGAACAAACAAAGAGAAAATTATGGATTTTTTAAAAGTTGTACAAATTGGTAATCACTATACCCATGGAGACTTCAAATAGTGATGTAAGGCAAGGACAACACTTCCATGTACTCCAATACATAAAATGGCTAAAATGTAATTTTTATCAAAAATCTTACTTCAGATTATACTTTTTCTTTCATGAGGACATAAAACAATATACTAACTGGGTTATACTTAGATTACTGCCCCAGGGAAATGTGCACTTAGGAGAAAACCACAAATCCCTGATAATTATAAGTAAATGTACATTGCCTATGGGAAAGTTGTCTTGCCCCTTGTCATACATGTAATTTACTTACCCAGTTGCCAATTTTGAAATCTACGTAGTCTTAGTGATCTCAATTTTAAAGAAGCTGTAACTTTAATATTGCTTGTCCAATTTCTTTCAAACTTTCACCATTCTGTTATAATTTTTTTTCTCCTTTCCAACACATCATTTTATAACCAAGACTAGAATCCTTTAAAAGGGAAACCAGGGGTGGTATTCTGTAACTCTGTCATAAATTTTGTCATTTCTCTCCGAGATGTGACACCGCTATGATTGTCACAAATCGGTATTCTGAACATTGTCTTTTCCCTGTCATATCTCTCAAAGTTCCCACCCATCTTTTCGGAAGCAAACCAATCAAAATCATCGTTAGTTCCCAGTTGGAGCCCTTCTAGCCAATAGGAAAGCCCCGTGGCAAGTAGGGCGTATCCCCAAAACAGTTGCTGGCATCGCGCAACTACGCGTATATTGATGCGCTTAATTACAAAGAGAGACAGGGAGCTGTGAAGAATTTTAGAGGAGAAGTAGAAAAGTAAGGAAAACAGAGAAAAAAAGGTGGAATAAATATGTAGGGCCTAACTAATTGTAGCATGAAAAAATAATTTTGAAAATTGTCATGGAAGATGAGTGAAACTAATACCACAATCTAATCTAAATAATATAATTATTTGCTTGACATTCAGTCGGCAGGGTGTCGGGATATTTGGTACTAAAAGATATGACAAAATTTATGACTGCTACCCCCCTGTCATAACTTTTGTCATATCTTTTGCTTGTATAAAAGGATTACGCGCATTTAAAGCCGCGTATTTTTGCTGCGCGCTAAAGAGAAGAGACAAAATTTATGACAATTTTTGTGACATCCACCAGAATACCGATTTTGTCATATCTCTGAGATAAGATAAAATATGGAGAAAAGACAATGTTCAGAATACCGCCCCAGGGTCATATTGATAGTGGGTATAGCAGGCCCTGGGCATAGAAATGTGTTTCTAACTGGGAATGGTAGCTAAATGGCAATCAAGGTGAAATATGAATATCTACCTTTCTTCTTGGGTGAGACCTCTGGTAACCTAAGAGGCTTGTAATCAGCAGAGATCTCTGGTAAGTTGAAAGTGATTTCCTGGTGTATATCCTCAAGCTAATGGTGTATTCAAGAGACAAAACAAAAACACGACAATCATGATAACATGAACCATGGACGATTGTTGTTACAGCATTTATATTTTGCCCCCACTGATACATGCCCGCCTCCCCCCTCACGTCTCCATCTCTTGTTCCCTTTCCTTATCTTCTTTTCTCTGCCCTTTCCCTTGTATTGTATTGTATTTTTTTTTGTCTATAGGCATATCCCACTACAAGC
Organism: Lytechinus variegatus; assembly: GCF_018143015.1. Lineage (NCBI taxonomy): Eukaryota > Metazoa > Echinodermata > Echinoidea > Temnopleuroida > Toxopneustidae > Lytechinus > Lytechinus variegatus. Next base: position 55,125,310 of record NC_054740.1, on the reverse strand, counting down.
CTCGGCTTTTAGGGTAAACGCCTTCTAATTTAAACCCAACATGTACATATCTATATTTTTCATAACAAATTGATTTTTGTATGAATTAATGTTTACGAAAAATGTAATAAAATGGAAGAAAATGAATGTTTAATTGAATTGAATTGAATAAATCATTTTATATATTGAATGCATATTCATCAGCTGGTTTTAACTGTAGAGATATACCTATATGGAGGAAGTACATATTCTACTGCCAACTGAAAATTAAAGAAATATGGAACCATATTCACATTCCTCTCTATCGTGAAAAAATAACAACAAAGCGGTATTAATTTATGTGCGCTTATGTTTGAATATCAGTGAAGAGTTTGCGTGTATCTTTATTTCAAACACGTTTTTGATTTATTTTGTGTTTAAAAAATGAATGTACTTTCCAGTTGTGTATAAGTGTGAGTCAGAAAAAAATTACACCTCATAAATCCCCAATGCAAAGAAGAATTATGTCATGAACACCTAATTATTACATATGACCCAAGTATGTTATCCCAAATAATTTGACAACATATTCATAGAGTATATATTTATGCTTGAATCATCAAGAGGTGCTTTTTTCTGTGCTAAAATTTTTTATTTGCATCAAAGTAAGGCATCACTGCAATTAATGAATCCAGATGTCAATGAAGTCATAATCCTACACGAGTCATGCAGCAAAATACATTATAAGACAGGTTCAAGGATGTAGCCAATGGTGAGTGCGTATTCAGGTCACTTGTTTATGCTTTAATTAAAAGCAACCTTCAAGCCGTGCATTTTTTGTGCAGCACTGTGCATTTTTTGTGCAGCATTTTACTTTTTATACAAACTGAATACAATTTTTCGTCTGCGCGTTTTATCCTTGGGAATGAAAGAGCATATACACATTTTGGGGCCAAGTCAAAATTAGCAATGCGAAGAGCGTGGCGCGGCAGCGAGGGAGCTTATTGAAATACAAGCAGCCGTGTGAGTGATAAAGGTAGACGATCATGCACAGACCTTAACTGAGCATAATAATACAATACACCCATAAATTCACCTACGGAGCCTAGCGCTAGCCTGGCCTTGTAATTATTGTTTACATGAGACCTGGGACAAGGAAAATGGCTGCCTCCATGGAAAGAGCTGTCCCGCAATTCCAAGTTCTTTCGCAGCAAGAAATTGAGGAACTGATCAATGGAAGAACTTCAGAAAGCCCCAAAAGAACAATCAAGTTTGGCGTTGTACGACTGAAGAACGTTGCTGACTACACTAACACAAACTTGGATGGAATTTCAGTGGAATGTTTGGATGGTTTCTTGTCTAGATTCTATCCTTCGATACGCAAAAGAGATGGCTCGCAATTTTCCAGAAGATCTATCCAAGCTATCCGATACGCTGTGCAACGGCACTTTTTGGAAGAGCCTGAATTTGATATTTGTGACAATGCCAAATTCCCAAGGAGCAACAAGGTTTTCAAAGCAGTACTGGTCAAGCTAAAGAAGGAGGGAAAAGGTAATGTAAAACACAAGCCAATAATTTCTGCTACTGATATGGAGAGAATCCAAACATCAGATCAGTTGGATTGTTCTACTCCTCTCGCAAAACAAGGTCTTTATCGACTTAATGACCTACTTTTGCAACAGAGGTTGTGAGAACCTTCGGTCGATGAAGCCATCTGATTTCACAGTTGAATTTGATGAAAATGGACGACGATTTGTGTCAAAGCGTGATGACCTCACTAAGAATAATAGGGAGGATGAGAGGAGAGTTCCAATTCTGGTGCTATGTATGAGATTCCTGAATCGGAGAGCTGCCCAGTAAGATCCTTTGTGTTATACATCTCTAAACTTGATTCAAGATGTCCATTTCTTTGGCAAAGACCAAAAGAAAAAGCCCCAGAAGAGGAAGAACCATGGTACAGTAATTCGGCAGTAGGAGTTAACATTCTATCTAACAAGATGAAAGAAATCTCGAGGAAAGCACACTGTAGCAAGCTGTACACAAATCATTGTATCCGTGCGAAATGCATTACTTCTCTTGATACCGCTGGGTTCCAGTCCCGGGATATAATGTCTGTAAGCGGACATCGAAGCGAGAGTTCACTGAAACATTACAGTAGAACAAGTGAATCCCGCAAACGTGAGATGTCGAAGCAGTTGTCAGAGAATCTTTACCATCGTGACAATGCATCGCAAGCTTCAAGTTCAAGTTCATCCTCCAAACCTTCGCAGTCTGATCCCGAACGTGCTAGATCTGGACTGCAGTCAAAGAAAAAATGTACTGATAGACCTAGATCTAGTACACCTACATGTAGCGAAGATTCAAAATGCAGCCAAGAGATATGTGAAATTCGATATCAGCGAGTGTCCATTCAAACTCAATCCAAGAGACAGAGTTCACCTCAAATCATCAGTGAAACTACTGGTAGTGGTACATCTACCGGTGGTAATAAGTTCAATTTCACGAACTGCGAGGTGCACATTTATACCAAATAAACTCTTCTCGATGACGATGTACATAACTGTAAATGCGTTCTCTTCAAAGTTCCGGTTTATAGTGTTCTACTGTTACTATAAATGTGTTACTTAGTGTTAACTGTTATCGTGGCAACATTTAGCATTTTCAACGAGTTTACACGGATTACATGAAGATCTACATGTACCTGTTTACACACTGCAGACGTTATTTTTGAACTAGAACTCTAGTCTTATACACCACTGTCCGAGGGTGAGGAGGCAGCCATTTTATTTCTTCATAAATTATTGTATATTTTTGAACTGCAGAACGTGTAGTCTAGACTATATTTCAGCTGTTTAGCTGTGATTAAACTCTATTGTCTGTGGAGGCAGCCATTGATTTCTTCATACTCATCGTGTCTGACCATATTGGATTAAACACCAAGGTAAGTGTTATAAGCTTTATACATAGACCTGTCTTATACAACAGTTAATGCACAGTTTCACGTTCGTGACGTTGCGGCGATGCAGCGCACAGTTTGAGGGTGCTTGGTGCAAAACGCACCAAGAACCCTCATACTGTGCGCCGCATCGCCCCAACGCACTCACAACTGTGCATTAACTGTATATTACAAAATGTGTTTTCATTAAATAATATTAGAATTGATAAATAAACACTAAGTATCAACTATCATAATTTTATTAAAAAAGGGAATGCAATGATATTCACTGCATCTCATTTAGAATAATGACATCATTGGCATCTGGATATTATTGATTATAGCCATGCCTTTTTTTGGTGCAAAATGTAATTCACATGACAGTAAAGAATACCTCCTGATTATATAACCATAAACATATACCACTTGAATATGGTATCTAATTGTTTTGAAGGAGATTCGTTCGTGCCATTCTTTCATGCCATACATAATAAATAAGTGTTCATGGAATATTTTTTCCTTAAAATTGGTGATTTGTGAGGTGGAAAATTTTCTGACTCACACTGTACAATGTTTAATGTGGAAACAAAAGTGAAATGAAGCAAATGAAAAAGGGATAGAAGACCTTTAGTACCTTTTGCATTGATGACATTGGATCGTTCACCTGCGTCCATCTCTTCCTTCTTTCATCATTGGAGGATACTTTCTTGCTTCCGCTTCCAGAAGTGCTTGCAGATTTACTCTCCTTATGAGAAACATGCTTTGATGATGAAGATTCCCTATCATGTGACGACGAGGATTGTTTGGATGATGGTTTCTTCGATGAGGAAGACATTGACGATTTCTTACTGGAATCTGTTGCACCAGTGTTCAACGGCTTTCCAGGTTTCTTTACTTTGTTTGAGGTAGACACTGGACCCATAAGGATGTCTCCAAAGGACAAGCCAGTGTTGTCGAAGGTTTTATCGCCTTCGCTAATCCTGCGCTCTCCAGAGGAGAGCTTCCTCTTTACTTTCGGAGCAGGGTTTTTCTTGGAAATCGACTTAGATTCAGAGTCATCATTTGATTTCATACTTGTTTTACTGGACTCTGACTTACTCGACACTTTGTTAGAAGATGGCAATGTCTTGGGATTTTTGGAGGCTATTCTACCATGCTCACTTTGTGCAGGTTTTTTGGCAGTTCTTGATGATTCAGAAAACCCTGTTGGGGTTTTAAGAGAGGCACTTCCTGGTTTCTTCTGAGAAGATGTTTTGGTTGATGGAGAAGCTGACATTGATGGCTTAGAAACGGATGTGGTCTTTACTTGGGACGAGACTTTGTTTGTTCTGCAACTAGTACTCTTGTGGTTCGCAAAAGACTCATCTACATCATCCACCATGTCTAGAAAACTTGATTCTGACTCTTTCACAGAAGAGCTTATGACCCTTGAATCTGATGCTTTAGCTTTTGTTCTCCCTTGATCACTATTTGGATAAATCTTCTTTTGAGTGTTTGCTTTCAAATTCTTCTCACTGATATTTGTATTTCCTAATGATGATGATGATGGTGTTATGGTCTTCCCAGGTTTGGTTAGCTTGGAAGGGGAGCCAGTTTGATCTCCTTCCCGTTGTTTCTGCTTTTGGACTGGACTCCTCGTCAGAGAACTCGCAGATGAACCTCCAATCTTGCGAGGGCTTGGAAACAACGCTTGAGAGAAACTATCATCCTCCGGTGGTTTCTTTTTCACGACCTTAGAACTGTCTCTAGTATCCGACGGATGCCTCTCCTCTGTCCTCCTTTTCTTGATATGAGATGATGAAGTTGTACTTGAGGATGTCTTTGGCAAGTCTTGGCATCGACTTGGAGAGGGTTCACGAGACCTTTTTGATGGTACCTTTTCTTTCCCAGTTCTAGAATCTCTGTCTTTCAATAGATGTTGATTTGACGAGGGCTTCGATGTGGAGTCCCTGATAGGTTGAGGAGTTGTAGGTGAGGAAGGGAAGCTACCACAGGGTGAGCTTGGTTCAGGACTATAATCATTTCTTGCTATCTCATCCTCTGATTCACTGGAACTACTACTACTACTGTCATCCGATTCCTCGCTTTCATCTCCCGATTCCTCATCTGATGTCCCAGACTGTGGAGAGGGCGACGGCTCACATTCCGGAGAAGCTTGGGTTTTCTCTTCCGCTTCCATTGCTTCTCTTACCTGGACACAAAATAAATGAAATAACAATGAAAAACAATCATCTCAGTGATATTAGAACAAGGTGTCTTGTAAATTTTCCTAACATACAGAGCCATATACACAACTTAAAAACATCTGGGGCCCGTTGCAGAAAGAGTTGCAATCAATCGCAACTCTAAAAATCATGCGCAACTTGATTTTCAACCAATCAACAGCGCGCATTTGGGACTTGCAATTGATTTATGGGCTTGCGTTTAAACGCAACTCTTTCTGCAACGGGCCCCTGGGGGTTTCGCACAGAGTGTTTGACTCTGAAAGACATGGCTAGGTGCCCAAGCATACATGATATATCTACAATATAATCTCATTGATATAGGCCTGCCAACATTTGAAAATGAAAATAAGAGGAGTCCTAATCATGCATGCACAAGCTGCATGCAAGCCTCAATACTAATGACAAGACTATAGAGTCATATACCAGATAAGATTGCTTTTTTTCCTTATCATGCAATGCCACCCCCCCCCCCCTCCTTACACTACCAGTTACAATACTTTGACTACCTGTTATACCTGTTTCACCAGAGAACAATAGATTTGGTCCACTGAATCTACTGTTCTCTGGCAAAACAGGTATTAACAGGTAGTCATTGTAAAATATCAAAAGCAATTGAAAACACTTTGGCCCCCCAAAAAAGAGATAGATGGATAGATTCCTTCATCGAAATACAAGTAATAAAGAGAGAGCATAGTCCAACATGAACATTATCCCTCTGACATTGTAAATACCAATGGGTGATTTCAAGTACGGTGTTGAAATCTGGTGTTGGTGTTGGGACAACATCAACACCAGCTACAACACCGTTCTTGAAATCACGCTGGTGTTGGGATTGACCTTGGAAAATATGACATATTTCCGGCAGTTTGTGTTGAGCTCCGGTGTTGAATGTCGTCTGCTGAACCGAGCATTACAGCTGGTGTTGACGATCTATGTGCAATTTCCCTATTCACCAACACCAACCCCCAGGGATTGGGAAAGTCGTGATTTCAAGCTCGGTGTTGGTGTTGATGAACTGTAGTTCACGAACAGGAGGCGAACACGATGAAACACCCCCGTAAAATTATCTATTTCAGTTAAGATGAGCGCAAATCATTAGAGTTTTACACATTTTAATGAAATATAATATTTATGCTTTCTGATTATTGCAGTGATTTTAACCTGTGCATTCTGTACGATAAGATTTTACTGCAATTTCTTCCCGATTTCACTGCAATTTCTTCCTGATTTCACTTCCTTCGTCGATAATTTCTCGCGTAAAGTTGAGATAATCAGCAGCGTAGCGCAGGGGCGTGATGTCATAGGATATCGATAACGCGATCGGTATCGCTCTTCTGAACCCAGCTCGGTGTTGGGGCTCGGTTCAGCAGCCTTTTCATGCTCTCAACACCAACACCAACACCGAACACCGTACTTGATATCACCCAATGTACTTGTACACCTCTATCAAAGTACAATGTAGACGGGCATCCTGTTGTACATGGCAATACTTCATCTATCATAGACAAAGCACTAAAAAGGAAATAAAGGATGTATTTACCATAATTCTACATTTCTTAGTGAGTTCCATAGATGATTCTGATATTATCCATTGACTATAAAACAGATATTCAGAATGAACTCACCAATTCCTTCCAACTTTGCACTAATTGTTTCACAGCTTCGGTAATCTTTCCTCCTCGTTTCCGCAACTTGTTCACAGCTTTGCCAACTCCCGTTTCCTAGAAAATACACAACAGTTAGCTAGCAAAACTATATGCTGCATGTTTAAAATTTGAAATATGATTCTATATGGGAAACAGATCGAAACTTGTAAACTTCACCTGAATCTCAAATTACTGTGAACGAATACCATTTAAATGAATTACATTCAAGACTTTTTTCTAAATTAAACAGAAAAATTATCTGAGTCTTACTAATGATTGTTAGACTGTGAAAACCGATTTACACTGAAAGTACTCCTACATTAACAGTCGATAATGTCAGCCACTATGACTGATTAACCTAGACGTAAAATATTTCATAGGTAATTGGTTAAATGCCAGCAAAACGCTGTCTTGCCGAGCTCCTAAAGGAGTTACAATAAACAGAAACAAAAGAATAATATTCTGTTGTTTTCCTGTCTATCCAAAGCTTCGGCAGGAGCATGAATGAAATACAATGCTTACATACACAAAATTAAAATGATAGATGTGCAAGTACCAAAATGTTCTGAATGGAAAATTTTTCTCACAACTGGATACAGGAGGCGTTTACTTTGAAAAGCAAACTTGTGAAGTTTGAAGTGAAAACTATTGGCTTAAAGATGGGCCCAAAAAGTACATGTTTTTATATAATATTTACCACTGTCAAACTTCAACTGTGCGGTTTTTTTTCTTATCTTGTATATTTCAAATTTTCACATAATTTCTCAATTTTTACCCAAGTTCTGACAAAATGTTTTCTTTGAATTTTCTATCTCAAATTTGGGGTAATACATGAGGGAATTAAAATGCAGTCTCACCTGTAAAACTCTTACTGTGATTGGTAGTCTATCCAGCCTATTAAGAATCCGCAAGATCTGTTCATAGATAGAAATCAGAACTGAAAAAGTTGGTTTCACTTGATGTGGTCACATTTCATAAGTTGGTTATGCAAAAAGGGTGACGGATGAACAAATGTCCATGAAGTGCTGTGGATAAATTGTAGCTACATGCCCGTTTCGGGTACACGCACGGTCAAGTCAGTGCACTGCCCGCCAAGGTAATCCTTTTGCAGCAAATGTAAACAAAGGAAATTGGACTCCAAAACTGGAGACTGTATCTGAAATTGGATACCCAAATTCTTTACAAAAGTCTCTGATATTGGAGATAATATCCCACATTGGAGACAGTCTCCAATATTGGCAGTGCAGTAGAGGCGAACGGCCAATGTGGGAGACTCTCTCCAATTAGGGAGACAATCTCCCATATTGGAAACTTGCTTTGCAAAAGAACAAAAGAAACAACACCAACAAAAGTATGATTTTTTCCACCCAAACTTTTGTCCCACCGAGGTCAGAAGCCCATTTGTTTTGTGTGTGGATGACAACAAAACTCCTTATAAAAACAAAAGTAGACGGTGAATTTTTAAAGTAGATGGTGAAAAGGGGTAATATTTCATGAGGAATCTGCTTATCACATTTTTATTTGCCGCCAAGGTAGGTTTAAGCAAATGTAAACAAAGAAAATTGGTCTCCAAAACTGGAGACTGTCTCTGAAACTGGATACCAAAATTCTTTATGAAAGTCTCTGATATTGGAGATAATCTCTCTCATGGGATGGGAGACAGTCTGAGTCTCCAATATAATTGGCCGTGCGCCTCTGCGGAACAACCAAAATACAGAGACTGAAGCTTTTGGTCTACTAGTTCATGAGCTTCTCAAATGATAAATAGTACACCCTATCTAATTAACGTTAGACTTAGGGCTTAGGCCTAACTTAGAAATTAAGTTAGAACCGAGGTTCTAGTGACTTGTTAATACAATTACAAACCCTTTCGGACTCCAGCACTGGATCGGCGTCGAGTTTGTTGAGATTGTGGTGAACAGCTGCCACAGTTTTGTCGTGATCTGCCATCTTTATTGTTCGCCAAAATAGGGATTCGAGCTTCCAAATGAAACTTCAAGATCAAAAGACCCGGAATAGCTGTTTATCTACTAGTTTATAATGCTGGAATTAGTTATCAAGATACGTTACATCCTTCCTTTCATGGGCAAATTCCCCCAATCTGGTTATCCTAAATGTTTACCTTTGACCCGGACAATCCGATCGATCCGGTACGGGTACTGCGTACCATAGGCGCGTACCGGATAGTCTGGCGGATAGTGCGCAGGCGCAGGGAGAGGAGGGAAGGGATGTGCACGAGAGGAATGGGGGGAGGGGGGGGGGGGGGGGGAGCGAGGCCGAGGGGGCGATTCCACACTAGAACTTCAAAAATATCATAAATTTCAACATGCTTTCAATAAGTCATAAGTAGTGTAATATTTTACTATGATACCTAAATTTTATGAAAATTATGATCGATCGAGTTAACCAAAAGTGAAGACAGATAGTTTTAATCGGGGGGAACAATGGAATTTAAAATTTTCAATTATTAGTTTTTCAGCTCATAAAAATGCTATTAACACTTGTACATTTCCAATCATGAAAAAAATCATAACATATTGCTCCCGATTGTATATATTGAGGTTACTTAATTATATTGTCATGAATTGCAACAAAAGATTTTCATAAAAAAGGCAGAATTTAGGGGCAATGCTCCTTCTGATTGATAAAAAGTTCATTTTTTTTTATTCAGGCTGCCCAGTACAACACACAAGTGTCCCGTACGACACACAACCGTACGACACATTAACGTGTCTTGTACGACACACAACGACACATTATTTTGTTTATATTGACAGAAATATTCAGCTAATAGCGGTTTCTAACCTAATAAATGTCTTAGTTTGATAGGATTATCAGCAAATAATGTGATTGAAGAAGTCAAAGAGACATAAAGTAAGAAAGTTTCGCTTCAATGTAGAGATGTCCCGTACGACACATTTTGAATGTCCCGTCTGCCACAATGTTCTCGAAAATTATAATTTGCTTTATTTATTCATGAATGTTTATTTTGCTTTCTTTTATAAATGTGTTTGTTCTAGGGTAATTGAGTGTCAATTTGAGTTCAGTTTCTATGAAATTTATCTGCCCAACTCAGACTTTTGAGTACAAACTTGAGGTTTCTAAAATAGCCACTTTTTACTGCGTCCGTACGACACATTACTATTTTAAATCTGTATTATACAGGATGTGAATTCAAGTCATGTTAAGTCTTGGTTTGTCTAACACTCTGGTAGTACCTGATGATCACCTATAATTACTGGAATATTTTTAGTTTCTTGTAAAAAAACTGTCAAATGTTCTCTAAATGTTCCGTACGACACGTATGGAATCACCCAGGGGAGAAATTTCGGAATATTCAAGATTCAGATTCCAATCCATCCATCGCATCCATTCCATTCCTTGTTTTTCAAATTAAGTTATATTGATTTAGAGTCTTATACCAGAACCTTATAATAGAAAATTCATAACGACATATTCAAAACATGAAAGAAGTTGATATTCTAACATTTTCAAATTGAAAACTTTTGTCCACAAATTTTATTGTATATCCATCCATTCACTGAGCATCCATCAATCCTTCCCTCTATCCAATTCTTGTATCCATCATTCCATCCATCCATCCACAGACTATCAATCTATCTAGGCCTGTCCATCTTTCTGTGCATGCTCATCATTCCATTCATCCTCCATCGATCCTTTCATCCATCATTAATCCTTCCTTCAATCCATTCATCTTTCTATCCATCCATCATCAACCCATCCATCTATCCATTCTTCCAGTGATTGATCCATCCATCTAGCCATTCATTAATTATCCATACATCCATTAACCAATCCATACATCCATCCTACCATTCATCAATCCTTCCATCTATCCAACCATCAATTCATTCATGCATCTATCCATTCTTCCATCCATCAAATTTTCAATCCATCCATCAATCAATAATTCCGTCTTTCCATCCATCTATTCTTTCATCCATACACCCACCCGCCCACCAATCCATCCATCCATCCATCCACCCTTCCATCCATTATACATCAGGTACATATATTATGCCTGGCCATATGCAGATTTTTTTATGGGGTAGCAAGGCATGTAAAAGTTTTTGAAGAAACTTCTGTAGCGAAGCAACGTATCTTGTCATTGGAGTGCCTTTGCATATTCTTTAAAATTGGATTATTTCATCTGAATTTTTTAAAAATTATCAGAAAAAATTGAAGTTTTCAAATTTCTGCTCCCACTGCATATGAACATGCCATATATGTAAGACATGTATAAACTGTAAAGCCATATAATATTAGAAAAAAATCCCTTTTCAATATTTTCAGTACTGAAATAAGATTTAATGAGTAACAATTACTGATCAATAGACAAAAAAATCCAACAAACAATTCTGGCATAGATTTCCATACTGTATGATTACTGGCTTTTAAAAAGATATACATTTTTCCTCTTCTGAAAGCATAAAAATAGTAATCCATAATGCAAGGATTGTAAGAAAGTACTGTACATGGATTTAATCATAAAAACATACATCATTTGCAAATTGATAAAATACACATATGTCTTTGAAATAATATAAAAAATAATTTTTTGTAACCAATCAAAGTTAATCACTTAGTAGCACAGTACATCATAACAATGTCCTTCCGATAAATTTGCACATAAATATAATAAAAATATATGTCCTTAATCTAACTTGATCAAAATAAAACTTTGATAATTAGCAGAGTTATGTTCCATTTTAATGAAAGCACTAATTGGCAAACATGGTCAAGACAGTAGTCATGAAAATACTTGTAAAATCACACATCACAGAAATCTGCAAATTACAAAAATAGCTATATAGGCTAGGCCTGTGTATTGTCATAAACAACTGTTTGTTTAAAAAAATATTCATCACTTTATACACTTTTTTTATTTGATGTTATGATATTTATATATATAAATTCAATATTATCATCACAGTTAAGTTGCATTAAAAAACTGTAAAAAAATATCTGCAAAACTGACACAATTCAAATATTCATTAGCATTAGCATTCAAGATTTATCTTCCTTAAAATATAACATATTGCACTAATCAACACAATAAACAATTTTCGAATAAATTTGAAAGAAATGAACTATAAATGAATAAATACGTATATCATATGAAAAATACCAGTAGAATATTAATTCATCACTTTACAAATTTCACAGCTCATTGACTCCCATTTGACTCCATGATGACTCTCATGACTCTCAGATGACTTCCATGTGACTTCCCAAGGTCTTCACAGGTGACTCTTGGCTGTTGTTGTGAGGGTTATCTAATACGCCTTACACGCAAGGGATAAACAGACCAGTTCATAGTTACTTCATGGGCAATTTTGGTCAAATGACCTTTCATTTCTTTCATCATGATAGGCAGATTTCAAAGCAAGATATTACGTAAGCTTGCCTTACATAGCAGGATGAAGAAATTGAATAGACCAGGTGACTAGAATAGCACACCAATGAACACTTAATGAAGGTATTTGTTGGATTCCTACTTTGAATGCATATCTTAGCATGTTGCACAATGTACTTGACAAACTGTGAAATACCAGTCGTTCGTGGAAGCATTGTTGTTTTTTGTGGATGTAAATGAAAACGACAATTCAAAAGAATATATGAATAATCAAGACATCAAAGTTGGTGCTTATCTTATTAGATTTTAAAGCACCATGTCACTTTAGTACAAATGACCTTTCTTCTGATCATGCTTAGAATCTTTTGATCATGTGCAGAAAGGAACTACGAACTGGCTTATTCAACAGATGTATCCAGGGATACACTGTAAATCTCTTAGAGCATTGACTTGTAACCATAAGGTTGTGAGTTCAAATCCCCACTTTGCCATTGTCTCCACTTTGATAAAAAGACCCAAGAGTAATATCTTAGACGTAAAATGTTTCTTAGGTCATTGCTTATGTACCAGCTTGGCATTATACCAGCACAAAACTATCCTGCCAAGTTCCTATGGTAGTTACAATAACAGAAACAAAAAAAGATTTCCAACGTACCAACTTTTCACTATAGGACCCGCAAATGTAAATTACTAGCACCGTGTTCGCAATGTTCATCCCATCAATCTGCAAGCAGCTGTATATATATATATATATAGTAACGAAATGAAAGGTTTAATTAATGTTCGTCATGGTTTTGAAACGGTGAAGAGCATAGAAAATTCTTTTTATCCATGTAAATATTTGCATAGGAAAATTCAGTTATCGTTTGTAAACTATTATGAAGATATTTTCTTTAAAATGTATGAAAACAGTATTTGCTGAGAAATAACGATGTTTACAACTGTTTGATTATGTTAAATGTTTATATTTATTTGTTCTTTACTGTTTGGGTATAAATAGTAGTGACAATTACCATTGGTGTAGTTGAATAGATTTCTTAACTTTAACTGGTTTTAAAGATGATTAAATTTAGCCTTCAATAAACAGAAGGTTGCCAAAAAGCACCATTATACAGATACATCTCTTGCAATTTTACGATCAATTTTATCTGTAGCAAATCAACTTACACTTCTTGGTGCAAAAAGCAGATCTGTATTTCAATAAAAAACTTACGATTAATTTCAAGACTTATGAATAATCTAGAGACCGAAAATAGACTTACAATAGATCGCATGTTTCTAGCAATGCCCCATTAGTCCCTTATCACGAATATATTTAGGACAAACAAAAAACCTTTCAAAATTAACTTAAACAGACAAGGTGAGAGTATTGCAAGAGGAAGGATAACAGGGGCCCATCTTACAAAGAGTTGCAATTGATCTAATCAATCGCAACTATGGAAAGCCAGCAAAGTCAACATATAAAATGCATGTTTGTTCAAAAGATTTTCTAGATATGAATGTATATCCATGAATCCACTGATTTCTTGACAATTTGGTGTGTTCTCCTTTGTTTACAAAGGACATTTTGCAAATTTCCTGTAGAAAAAAATATAGCACTAATGGATTTCCATAGAGTGACGATTGATTGGATCAATCGTAACTCTTTGTAAGCAGGCCCTGATTTAAATCTGAATATCCCAACTTGACCAATAATAATAGTGATACCTTATTGAGCACTCAAACCGTTCAGAGACGTTCATGGTGCTGGCGCAGCAACAGTTACTTTGGATACATATATTTTATTCATATAACAGCTACAAAATATAGATATAAAATAAAATCTACAAAGAAATCTTAAATCATTAGAAGTATTGTCCTGCATCATCACCACTGAAATACCCAGCTACGTCCTGGTGGGGCCTGGTGCCCTTGTGCTTGCTGCCCCGTTCAACGACAATTTAAGGGGCAAGCCCGGTCAGCTCAGTACTCGCAGGAGCTTTAGCAAATAAGGGCACCAGCCCCCATAGGAAGCCAGTTGACCAGCATGTGATGACAGAGAGTGTACCTTAAATGCATACAAAACAATCAATAAGAGGAAATATGGGTAAAAAGGGCAAATAACAATAAAAAATATTCAGTTCTGGTATAGCACAAATATTTTAACCATTTCTATGCATATATCATAAGACAACAGGAGGAAATAAAGGCAATAAGACCAAATTCTCATCTACTTACCAAAATGTGAAAACCAGTTTAACGTGTGATGGGAACGCTCCAAGCGGTCTTTGAAGCGATCTTCAGTAATCTTCCATAACGGTTTGGAAACCCTTTAAACTGGTTTGAGTGCAAGTGAGGACACATCCATTCTTTGCACGGAAGTTTGAGAGTGTATGTTGGGTGCGCTACTCAGTACACACTGCGAGTAGAATGCCTACACTGTGGTCTCAAATTTTTGTGCAAAACATGTGACCCCACTGAGAGCATTCCCGTAGCAAAAAGCCCACTTTACATGAAGTGGTCGTGGAAACCATGCAGTTCAGGGGACAGTGATGAGAACATGCAGGGTAGTAGTATCTAGCTTTACAGCTCTACATCTCAGTAATCCAAGTAAATAATAAGCCTCAATGATTAGCACAAAAACAGCCAACAAAACCCTGTTTTATCTTATATTAATGGATAAAAAAAATCAACTTTGGGGAAGTGGAACACCTCTGGCAGTCTCGCCTGCATTACGCGATTATAACAGCAGTGCTGACTTTTAAAACATCTACTGAATAATTATTCACAAAAAACACCATTCATATGATATTAGAATACTAAGTTCATTGACCTTAATGACCTTTGACCTTGATCATGTGACCTGAAACTAAAAAAGGATGTTCAGTAATACTTGACTGCACTTACGTCTAACTTATGAAAAAGATCCATAAACTTTCAAAGCTATGAGGGCAATGCGACAAATACCCCCAACATGGTCAAAGTTCATTGACACTAAATGACCTTTGACCTTGGTCATGTGACCTAAAACTAACACAGGATAATCAGTGATACTTAATTGCTCTTATGTCCCATTTTTATAAACTAGGTACATGTATTTTTTAAGTTATGACATTTCAAAAACTTAACCTTGGTTAAGATTTGAATGTTTACGCTGCTACAGTAGTCGGAAAAGCGGCGCCTATAATCTTGCTATGCTGTGCAGGAGAGAATTCAGGGAATCTCATTTAGTTAAAGAAAGGGTCACCAGTCATGCATATATAATAACAATAACAGTGGGAGAGTCATGTTGCAAGCAGTTCGGACCCTCACCTTGTAATCAGAGGGTCATGTGTGAAAAGAGGTGTTTTCTATGGCCAAAAATACATTGAAAACCTCTGAATTCAGATTTTAATCTGGAAAGTAGCACCCAAGGATATTTGAGAGGGAGAGACCTCTTACTACCATCTGTGATTTCCCAAGTGGTGCACTAGTGCCTTTTGGTAAGGTATTTATCCTCATTACCAGGTCCCTCGGAGAGGACCTTAAGCCGTTAGTCCCCTGGTCGCTTGCTCACAGGCATTCATGCTTTCTTAGCAGTCAGGTAAAAAAAACCTTGGTATAACATTATGATTGAGTGATGTCATCAGAACAGGCACTTATCATAAATAGATTTGAAGAGCAAGGTCTATCAGGGATGATCATCTTATGGCAAGCTGAAGAAGGGCCATGATAGCAGCAGACAGTCCCATTGTGGCCGGAAGAGTCACTACCCATGCCAGGACAATGGTTCCAAAGAGCGACCAATTAACAGCTTCCCTCGATCGCAGCCAACCGACCGATACCACGGATCCAATCTTGCAATGGGTGGTACTGATCGGGATGCCGACGTTGGATGCCAGGAGCACCGTCATGGCTGCACCAAGTTCCACAGAAAACCCACTGGATGAAGTAGAATATAAAATCAAGTTTGTTAGCTATACCAGTCAGATGCATATCTGCCTCATCCCCTTCCTATGCTTGATTGGTAGAGTTAGTACCATAGTATCTTCGTCTATGATCTAGATAACCTAAAGAATACCCCCTCCTATTACACTTACTCCAAGATCTCTCCCCTCCTCATCTTGATGGTGTTAATGATTAAATATCTTCTTCTACCAAATACCCCCTCCCCTTTTCCCCCATTCCCCCTACGCTTACTCGAAGATCTGCCCCTCCCCATCTTGATGGTGTTAGTGATGAAATATCTTCTTCTACCAAAAGAATACCCCCTCCCGTTTACCCCACTTCCCCTTACGCTTACTCAAAGATCTGCCCCTCCCTCACCATGATGGTGTTAGTGTTGTAATACCCTTTTCCACCCACAGAATACAGACTCCTCTTTCCCCCCTCCCTCTTCCCTTACTCCTAGATCTCCCCCCCATTCCTCACCTTGAGGGTGTTAGTGCTGTAATATCTTCCCCCACCGTCTGAATCACCCGACGTCCAAGACTCCATAATCCTAGAGAGATGCCCAGAGCTCCATAGAAGAGCACCCACAGAGGTGTTGGTTCCTCTTGGGCAATGTCTCCGGTCCTGTAGATCAACCAGATGGCTATCAGAGGTCCAACGGCATTACTGCATAAAAGAAAAAGCACAGGAATACATCACAATAGGATATTCCATTGGAGAAAAATACCGTAATCTAGAAGTAAATCTTACTTTTTAACTCCATATGGCGGGGGGAGTGGTTCTCTGAGGCCTCTCAGGTGTGATCTGTGCATTGATCACGAAGCTATTTTTAGACAATCGCCTACAATCTCAACTCTTACCAACCTCCAATGCTTGAAAAACGCAAAATATTTGGGTCAAAATGTTTGCAATGGATACTTGATAACATCTGCAAAAGCGACAGACAAGATATTTAGCGAGAAAAATCTGAGCTCATTTCACAGAAGTAACTTCAATGAAGGTAAATATGAGATTTCCAAGACACAAGTCATCTTCCATCTTTATTTTCCTGGGGCATAAATTAAACGAGATTGAGAAACCTTGTTCACAGTAAACTAAACCAGGGTCCTGTCTTACAAAGAGTTATGATCAATCACAACTATGGAAAGCCGCCAGTGTCATCACCTAAATTGCATGTTTGTTCCAAAATTTTCTAAATATGTACATTCATTGTTTTCTTCAAAAATTCAGTGTGGTTCTCTTTGTTCACAAGGACATCATGCAAATTTCCAGTTGAAAAAAATTATGACATTGATGGATTTCCAGATAGTCAAGGTTGGTTTGATCAATATAAACTATTTGTGAGATAGGAAAGTAATTTATCTCTGACTACCACCAATAGAAAAAACAAAATGGGACATTTTGGGGGTATTTTATAGTCCATCAAAGGAAAAGTTGTTCACATGTAACATCACACATACCTTTTACATTGCCAATGAAACCTTTGGAACAAATAGGCTTGCGTCGAAACAGAAAAATCAAAGAATAAGAACAAAGAAAGTTTGAGAAAAATCAGACAAATAATGTGAAAGTTATGAGCATTTGAATAATGCAATCATTAATGCCATGGAGATTCTCCCAATGGCAATGTGACAAGTATGTGTGATATCACATGTGAACAACTTTCCTTTTTTGATGGACTATAAAATACCCCCAAATGTCTCTTATTTGCTTTTTCTTATGGTGATACCAATTCTTTATCCATGATGTATTTTTTTTAAAAAAATCTGTATTACATGCCCTCCTATAGAAAGAACACATGATCTAATAGATGTGATAACAGGCAGTTTAAGTCAAATAAAAGTAATGGAGAGAGTTGTTCACAAGTGACATCACACATCTTTGTTGCATTGCCAATATGAGGATCTCCATAGCATTAGTGATCGCAATATTCAAATGCTCATAACCTTCTAATTATTGACATTTTTCTCAAACTTTCGTTGACCTGTTTCTTTGATTTTACTGTTTTCACACAAGCTATCTTGTTCCAAAGGTTTCATTCTCCTTTAAACAATATCACTTTGCTGAAATCACTAACCTGACATCATTTCCACCATGTGCAAAGCTGGCAAATATGGCCGACAGCGCCTGCAACGGAGAACACAGGGTAGTCACATGGGGGTGATCTTGTACCTCTGACGCGCCTTTATTGACCCTATCTTCATTCGCTGCTCCATCCTCATTTTCCATCGTTGTTTCAGCGTCATCAAGTTTTGTGACATTTTCACTTCCTGTTTCTTCTTCTCTGGCTTCATCAAGTGCCGACTCGGCTCCAGGAATCAACCCGACTTTGTCGCTCTTGCTGTCATGGCTATACCTTTGCTTCTCTGCAAATATTGATTGTGTTTCCACCGCGCGATCCTCCTCCTCCTCACTACTCCTACCTGGATAAGGGTTGTAAATAAAAAATCCCACAGATTCAGAGAACTGTAAATTTTACATATTTTACCATTGTGATAGAACAAATTAACGAAGCCAACATACTTTCCATTCATGCATTATAAACTATAAACGTGATTAAAGGGGAGTGGTAAATTTGTGAAAGCTTGGTTGAAAGTTAAAAAGTTCACATCCTCTGATAGTGGGGTGACATTGAAGACAGATTGACTAGAAGCCAAGTATTGAAGTGAATGATACCATTGTCGAGATATATATAACTATATCGTACTGTTCACAAAATGGTTTAGTGGTTGTGTTGCATCACACTGCAACAGAAAAACAAGTGGAATGCCTCTGGCCGTCTCACCTGCATCACGCTATTCAACATAGCAGCAATGCTGACTTTGAAAACTACTATAACTCGCACAAGATGTTCAGTGATAATTGGTTACTCTTATTTCCATGTTTTATGAACTAGACCAATACACTTACAGAGATAGGATGGTAATTCAACAAATACCCCCAATGTGGCCAAAGTTCATTGACCTCACATGACCTTTGACCTTGATCATGTAACCTGAAACTTGCACAGGATATTCAGTGATACTTGATTACTCTTATGTCCAAGTTTCAAAAGTCAGATAAATAAACTTGCAAAGTTACGATGGTAATTCAACAGATACCCCCATTATGGCCAAAGTTCATTGACCTTTGACCTTGATCATGTGACCTAAAATGCGCACAGGATGTTCAGTGTTACTTGATTACTCTTATGTCCAAGTTTTATGAACTAGACCAACATACATTCAAAGTTATGATGGTAATTCAACAAATATCCCCAATTTGGCCAAAGTTCATTGACCCTAAATGACCTTTGACCTTGATCATGTGACCTGAAACTTGCACAGGAAGTTCAGTGATACTTGATTCCTATTATGTCCAAGTTTCATGAATCAGATCCAAGAACTTTTAAAGTTTTGATTGTAATTCAACAGATACCCCCACATTGGCCAAAGTTCATTGACCCTAAATGACCTTTGACCTTGGTCATGTAAGGTGAAACTCATGCAGGATGTTTGGTGATACTTGATTAACCTTATGTCCAAGTTTAATGAACTAGGTCCATATATTTTTTAAGTTATGATGACATTTCAAAAACTTAACCTCAGGTTAAGATTTTGATGTTGATTCCCCCAACATGGTCTAAGTTCATTGACCCTAAATGACCTTTGACCTTGGTCATGTGACATGAAACTCTAAAAGAATGTTCAGTAATACTTGATTAACCTTATGGCCAAGTTTCATGAACTAGGTCCATATACTTTCTAAGTTATGATGTCATTTCAAAAACTTAACCATAGGTTAAGATTTGATGTTGATGCCGCCGCCGTCGGAAAAGAGGCGCCTATATCACTCTGCTATGCAGGTGAGACAAAAATGAAATCAATATTGTAGAAATGTCGGATCCCATGTACATGATTTAGGGCTAGATCTTTTGGAAGGAAAGTAAAAATATCTTGGGGGTGATAGTTTGAGGGTTTTTGGCGGTATGTGTAGATGAATGCAATAGAATCCCTGGCTTTGTTGAGAGTAAGCATACGTTAGTATATGATTTCTACTCTCTAGAAGCCTCCTGGCTAGTCTGAAATTAGTCAGAAGCCCATTTGTTTTGTGTGTGGATGAAAAAAATCCTTATAAAAACTGATAGAAACTGATTTTTTAATAGGGTTCCTCTTTGCACTATATAATACTAATAAACATGTAGAATGTTGGTACTGTCACCAAGTAAGTTTAAAACTCGTAAAATGAAATGAGGGAGGGGGGGGGGGTAATCAAAAGTCTCCATTAATATTTGAACAAGGAATGGATGGACAAAGAGATTGGGTGATTTCAAGTCCAGTGTTGGTGTTGGAAGCCAAGTCTGGATTGTGTTTCCTAGCTCCAAGACCTATTCTAAATTTACACAAATAATCCAGATCAGAATATTGACAGCACAACAACTAATGGGTGACTTTTTTTCAGGACCATCTTCATTTCATGTTTGGTGTTATACTCACTAACTCACTAACACTAACATCAACACCAAAAGGTCAACACTGAAATTGAAATCACCCACTGGCATGAAAGAAGGTTTCATGTTTGGTGTTATACTCATGTAAAAATTGGCCTAACACTAACATCAACACCAAAAGGTCAACACTGAAATTGAAATCACCCACTGGCATGAAAGAAGGTTTATAGAAAAGATGCATGCAGAAGAATAGATCTCTAATTTTGTACAATTTCTCACCGATTATTTTCTTTCTGATGTATGGCACCATGATAAACCAGACTGCTAACCCAACAAGGAATCCAGACCCGAAGCTAAGCACAAAGACACCCCATAGAGGTATGCTATCAAAACCTAGAGCTGGGGGGGGGGGAGGTAGCAAGTCCATTTGGAAAACAAAATATTTATAGAAGTTATCATCAAAGAACAAACATCTTAATACAAAAATAATTGTATTCAAGGTAATACAAAATCATAATAATGGGGAAAATAAAATGTGATTTGTGTTGTTATATCAATTCACTTGTAATGTTTTGTCCTCTTCTTAAGATTGTTGGCTCCAGTATTAATAGGTTAACATTTTCATTTTATTTTATTTGTCTTCTTTACCCAGGGTAGCCTGTTCAGTGGTTTAGACAGTGTCGTCAACCAGGGCCTGGCGCAATACATATATACATAAAACAATCAAAAGAACACATTTTATACAACACATTATAAAGTCGACATTGTTACACTGCAATATGAAGAGAGAAAATGATTTGAGTTCTTGAAAAAGGAAGCAGTATTGGAAATTGACAGGAAAAGAAGGAACAATTAATGTATTTTCATTATTATTGATACTTATGTGATAACAGATCTGCACAGTATGGCAGTAATGTTAACATATTATGACAATGACACTTCATTGTGATAGAATACATCATATTGAGTCTTTGACATATTGCCTCTCAAAATATTTTAAAAAAATCATTGGTTACAATGAATGCATCAATAACACTCTGGTTTTACAGCCCTATCCAAATATGTAAATATTCATACATGCAAATACCGGTAAGCAAATATGCACTGGGTCCCGTAAAAAAAGGTTAGCGTTTAATCAGATGTTTGACCTTCACAATTAATTGCACAATATAGTCAATGTAATCAATCGATAAAAAATTGTTCTACATGTACAATAATTACAAAGCTTACAAGTCACAACACTGACGATTAACACATAGAGGTACACCATTTTATTAAGAAAAGATTATATTTTGTTTTGCTCCTCAATTTGGCAACAATCACTCATTATCTTTCTATTCCCACAGTACCTTCACAAGGATTTCCCCATCTGCAATTCCAACCAAACAGTGATTTTTGCTTTGTTTTTATCGCTTTGGCAGTTCAGAGTGCGCAAAAGCCTTTTTTCAGTGAAATAGCTGTTAATACAGGAAAACCTCAACATACTAGAAATGACATCAGCTTTTCGGTACATTTCTTTCTTCCTACAAATCACATCCCATACTAGCACTCAGGAATAATGAGGAACTACAAAAGTGTCGCCTACATCATAATGTACCCCTATGGGTTGAAAATAACTGCTTCACTATATTCTGTCTAGATTTCACTGCACATTTGTTTACATGAATGCAAATGTTAAAGTGGCAACTCACTGGTAGGCCCATCATAGAATATGGAGAAGAAATTGACAGTGATCACTAAGCCGTACCAAATTGGCAACGATCTAAGGCCAGGCTCCAGAGGCTCTGCCTGTAAATAATTAAAACAACATTGTCAGGAATACATTGCTTTAAACAACCACATCAATCAGGGCACCGTTTCATAAAGCTGTTCGTAATTTAAGAGCGACTTTAAAAATGACTGGTGATCCTTTCTTGTGGCAATGGTTCAAGTTGGTGATGGCTTAATTAGCGTGTAAGAAAGGATCACGAGCCGTTCTTTAAGTAACAGTATTGCTTGGGTTTGATCACTAATGTAATCATGTTTATATTCAATTTTCATGAGGTAAATGATAAAAAAATATATCAGATTTCTATTTAGTGTGAAAAACGCATTCTAAGCTTTAATACACAAGCACTTGGTTGAATGTAGAAGAAACTAAGGGGGAACTTCGTAAAATAAGGAGAAAACAGTGTTTGAATTTTGGGTTTACTCAAGCATGAGATATGCACACTGCAATCTCAGTGAAATTTCCAAGCAGTCTGCAAAAATTTGTGTCAAAGAAACTCTGGTATCTTGCTTTCTATTCAACTTTACACACATCTTCAAAATTTGAGAGTGCTTTATTAAGAAAAAAAAATTATGCTATTTACAGAGAACCTTTCCTGTTGACTTATCAGTGGGTTTGGACATATAGATAAGTGATTTAGGCCTAGAAAAATATTAAAATTTGAAGGCCTATTGCACGTATGAACAAGGTATCCCCCTTTAAAAAGGTAATCTCACTTTCTAGCTCACACTGGTTATACAAAATTCTCTTACTTTTCGTAGGATGAAATGCCTCAAGATGATGAAGATAACCGAAGAAAAAAGACCAGATAAGACTGGAGATGTCACCCAGGATAAAACTGTTTAGAAAAAAAATGTATTGAAAAGTAACACACAGGTATTGATGAAATAAATCTGCAATGTATTTTAAAGCGAGATACAATATACATGAAAGAGCAAGAAGAGCACCCATTTCAGTCTTGCCTGCATTACTCAATGAAATCTGCATGCCACAATGTCTAAATCTAATGGAATCATTATATCTGTAACCAGCCCCCCTTCAAAGAAATCTGTGCAAGAAGCTTATAACATAAAAACTGAATTATTTTTTAAAGTTAATTTCATTGGCCCAAATTCTGAAGTCTGGTTTAATCTAAACTCTGGTTTTAAGTTGTGGTTTAACTATGGAAAGCCAGTTGTTACATAAATCTCCAACAGTAGAGGTTCAATGTATCAGCTCATTTGACTCCCAAAACATGATTAACTGCCTGGGAAGGATAAGTATGACAAATGTCTTCACCATTAAATAATTAGTGAAGAGCACAGTTAACATGAGAAGCATTCACTGTAAATTTTTTTTTGAAATGTTCAGCTTCCCATAATTTTAGCACAGAGTTAGACCATGGTCTAATTTAAACCGGACTTCAGAATACGTCACAATACGAGCCATTGGGTGGTATTCTAATTGTCATGGTTTACGGTAGTTAAACCTGGGTTAACTTATACCGTGTTTACACAGTGACACGGCTCGGGGGTTCGACACGCGAGCCGTGCTCAACACGGCAATTTTATGCTGTGTAAACACGATCAGTGTGATCCGCGAGCCGTGTCGAACACGGCTTTTTTGATCCGCCAAAATCGTAGGTTTCAACCCGCGAGCCGAGTCAGACTCGGCAATTTTTTCGTGTGTAAACAGAAAGCCGTGTCGAACTCTCTTGACCAGGTCACTGCGCGCGCTTTCACTTTTGGCATTGTTGTTGTTCGCACGGACAAGATTCGATTCCGGCGGTGAATTTCCCGCGTTTAATTTGCGACGTCATAATTCTTCTTCCGTTCGAGATCCGCGAGCCGTGTTGAACTCGCCTTTTTATATGTACGTATAAACGCGATCTCTGATCCCTTCTTCGCAGTGTTCAACCCGGCTCGCGGATTCAACACCCGAGCCGAGTCAATGTGTAAACACGGTATTAGTCCACACTTTTATGGAGTGTCAGCTGTCAACTCAATCCCCAATTATTATCCTTATCCTGCTGCAATTTTTTTTTAAATAATAATAATTGAGAGGCAATACGGTAAGAATGGGGTCATCATGGTCTAGTGGTTCACTCTCGTCTTTCAATCTGAGGGATGTGGGTTCAATTCCAAGCCAGGGCGTGTTTTCCTTCAGCAAAACAAAATATCCACATTATGCTGCACTTAACCCAGGTGAGGTGAATGGGTACCTGGCAGGAATTTACTCATTGAAATGCAGTACACATAACTAACAGATGCTCTGCTATTAAAAGCCAGGGTAATTATGCTGCATTGCTGAAGAGTGATAGAGAATTCTGATAATGTGTCAAGTGCGAAATAAGCAAGTATGTTTATTATTAATATTACATTAAAATCATTAATTTTAATGAATTGATACAATATAATTGGAATTGCCATGGATATGCAAGGCTATGAAAGAAATATCATGAAACCAGCATTCCACAGAAGTATGGTTTAAAATTCTAGTTTAGACTGGGTTAAACTTAGGTTTAATTATCATAATACCATCCATTACAACAAGTTTTTCAGCTCCTTCACAAAGTGTGTGCACTCAAGCTGTAAAATATATATAAAAAAGCATGACATTTATAGCTTGAATGGATGGACCATATCACAGTTCTCTTTCAAAAGATAATTGAAATATGCTTTTCAAATAGGGAACATATGGCTC
Source organism: Lytechinus variegatus (assembly GCF_018143015.1). Taxonomy (NCBI): domain Eukaryota; kingdom Metazoa; phylum Echinodermata; class Echinoidea; order Temnopleuroida; family Toxopneustidae; genus Lytechinus; species Lytechinus variegatus. The sequence goes on along the minus strand of NC_054740.1, from coordinate 55,100,381 downwards.
ATAGAGAATTATGAATAGAGTGAGGATATGCTGGCAGTGCAAAATGTATATGGTTGTCAGGATTAAGAATTACATATGGACAGCTGGGGAAAATATACGGGGGGGGGGAAGCATTTAGTTGGGATCCTCGAGTTTGATGTAAGAACCGAACACACCCCCCTCTCGACCCCAGAAAAAGAAAACCATTCTGGTGCACATGAAAGTGACTACATTGTAAAGCATACATGTACATACCTATCAAGCCAACCTGTAGCCATTGAATGCCTTCAACTCCAAAAACAACAAAATGGAAACCCAAAGTAGCTCCCACAATGCTATGCGTGGTCGAGACTGGCATTTTAAAAGCTGTCGCTACAAAAAGCCATACGGCACATCCTACGATAGAGAATAGGATTTAAAAAATTAAAGTATCCATCATTTTCTGTATTTCAGGAATAAAAACAGAAGTACATGTAAAGGCAATAGAATGATGCAATTTTGTATCTTAATCTGTAGGGTTTTTTTTCAATTAAAGTTTAAGACAAAAGAATGTTGACATTAATGAGAATCTATCAAACCAAGTGGATGGGTTAGGATGTGAAAGAAAAGAGGAAATACATAGCTCCAATTTTTTCTAAGTTACAAAATAATGAATCAACAAAAATGCTGGCAAGACAATAAACTAATAACTTTTATATCTAGCGCTTTTTTAAAACATTATGTTTCTATATAAAGTGCTTTACATAGCAAATATTACTACCCTGGACATCGAATACGAATGTATTTTTCTTTGTTTTTATGATTGGTTGAATAAATAAACTGAACTGAAATGTATGCACTTTCTCCACCTCCCCCCCCTCCGCTTGTATTACAAAAAGTGACTAAAAGATGTTTTAAGTATTGACTCAATGTGACCAGAAATTTTTTCTGAATATGTAATTCAAACATCATGAAAGTAGTACAGCTCTCACCTGCTAGCGCTGATATTTCCCCAAGAACCAATGTTTCTTCCCGTCCCTCATACAGCTCTACATCAAATATCCCTTTCTGAATAGTTTCAGCGACCTTTGACCCCATCAATACGGCACCAAGCGTCTCAAAGACAGTTGCCAGGAACAGGGCTTGACGTAGCGTTAATACCTGGATTCAACCGAATAAACGTAAAGAGGTATAAGCAATCCATTTCATAACAGGGGCCAAGGGGGCAGCCACACTAATTTGCTTTGCGACAGGAAACCTTTCACTTGAGGAAAGAGGTCTGAATATTCAGTCTAAAGGGGCAACTGCCCACCCTCCTATGATTTTCAAGAAGTAGAAAAAAAGAGGAAAAAGAGGAAATACAAGAAACAAGAGTATAAAAATAAAGAGGTCTCAGCCATGCCAATCTACAATGCCCTTCTGTATAAATAATTGAGAAAAAATATAACATCAAATTAAGGATGTCTTTATCAACTAGCTCTGAAAAAAAAATATCCTGGCACTGCCTGTTTTATAAATTCATTTCCCATAGGTACAAATTTTTTTATTATTCAACCATACTTCCAAGTTCCAAAAGATACAGTGCTGTAAGACGGGCACACACGCACCACCCGCACAGTGCACCTGGCAAACTGTATATAGTGCACCAAGAATACCACCACAGGATCACCACATCACCTGAAGCACTGGCAGCACCTGACACAGCACAACCCTCTCCAGGACAGCATGTACGCTTTTTGGGAGAGTACTTCTTCAAGGTTCAAGGGGGGGGGGGAAGGACTGAGAAATGTTCTAAATCTACTTTTCATCAAATTTGTCTTTAGGCTATGGGCCTAACTGTACATGTACTACATACCTCAAGGTGGTTGTTTCATAAAAGCTGTTTGTGGCAAGTTTACCAATGACTTTGCGAAAGACTGGTGACCCTTTCTTTTGCTATTATGATTAACGTATGTACCAGACTATAAACCACACTCGTAAATTAACCGCACCCCCATTTTTGGATGAATCTCAAAACAAAAAAAAGTCACCAAACTGCCACGGTAAGGTGAATAGCACCAGCTTACGTTGATGTTGCAATAAACATGCAGGTCTCATACGGCTGCACTGTGCTGTCGATTAGCGTCTGTCTTAACTTTGCCGCATTGAATAAAGGACAACAAAGTCCCATTATTCATAAAGTCAATTTTAGTTTCATGAAGGTAGGTGTGGTTGTTACCATAATCAAACTTTGATGGACATTTATTAATATACTGGTAGTCATAGTCGCTTCCCATTTTTACCCGCGGCTCATACCCCTCTAAACGACATTGCCCATAGCCGTTACGCTTGGCCACCCGACGAGCTGTAAACTGGTAGTGGTCTTGGTTTATTTTCAGACTGAGTTTGGTTTGGCTCAGACCTACTGTAGCTCTGTGGATTAACTGCACCCCGACTTTTGGCTCTAGCCCGCCGAGGAAAAGGTGCGGTTTGATTTAGCGCTTATATAATAACATGATCCAGTCATGGGTAACTTTACAAACAGCTTTATGAAACACTGCTGGTTTCTTTTTAATGCCACCTCCTCATCCCCAGAAAATTAGACAGCCATTACTTACAGGCAAAAAAATATATATATATATCTATTTTTAGGGTTATACTTTTCACAACTGATTGCCTAAATATGCACATTGGTTTAGTTTTAACACGGCAGTGAAGGGAGAATTTCAGAGGCTTATTTTTCAGGGCTCTTTTGAGCCTTCCAGGAGCCCCAAATCCCTGTGTAATTTCTCCCCAGGGCCACTAGAACATACTTCTATGTTTGTAATGTTATTTTTAAACTAAAAACTCACATCATTTTCACAAATCAGTATTAACTTAATTTGTTTAAATAGATTTTAACCAATTACATCATATCCCATATTTGGGTATCCTTGCCCCCCCCCCACCAATATCCTGTCCCAACCCCCTGGTACATATCACATTCAAACTGACCTTTGCCCCTACCGACGTTCCAAATGAGTTGGCCACATCGTTAGCACCGATGGCGACAGACAAGATAAAGGAGATAACGAAACCAAGGATGACCATCCAAAGTATATCTGATAGAGGCAAAGGAATGTTGGTCGAGGGTAATCCCGTTGCTAGGGTGGATAATGTCTCCATTGTAGATCACCTCTCAACTCTGCTGTGTACATCTATTTACAATAGATTATCTTGTTGTCACCTAAAGAATAAAGTGATACGATTGAGAATTTCAAACGATAATGCTATAAACTGCAAGGAGATGATATAGTTTCTAAAATCTATAAAGGTCTCTAGAATTAGTATTTCTCTAGAGCAGGCCACAAGAATTTCCCCCAAAATCTAAGCCTACTGAGACTTTGCCAAGATACTGCATTACTAAAGTACAGTGTAGATCTTTTAAAGCCAAGTTCGAGTTCTGGCATGGATATTTAATATGGTCAGAAGCAATACTAAAGTGTTTATCAATATCATAAGCCAAAATGTTTATTTAGAACAACAAAGTTTATAGGCCTTAATTTATGCACTTTGTAAATGTCTTTCCTTATTGTGATCCTAATTAATCAAATAAAAATAATTCAGGCTTGTTTGAAATTATTTTATGGTAATTTCATTACCACTAAGCTTTTCCTGGTGAAGCTAACATGGAAACAACATGTGGGACCAAACAACTAAAATGTAAAGGCATTATTCATTATTCATTTGATTTTCTCTTTTTCATTTATTCTGTAATTATACATTTTCCTGAAAAAAAAACATTTGGCATATTGGCAGGTTTCATTTATTCATACTTGTTATAATTCTGTGAAAGCTTTAATTCTGCTAATTAATTTCATTTTCTTTTATTAACAGTACCAGAGTGTAGGCCTATCTTAAAGTTAACTTGCCATTAGGACACTTTGAACAGTAAAAAAACACCACCAAAGTTTTATATTGTTCCTGGAGCCTTACCAGTCCCAAGATGAAATATACAAATGCACATAAGCGCGTGCATGCATGTGTGAGAAGATCCAATGGATACACAGCACCGAGGTCCGCAGGACCGAGTGCAGTATCCATTTGGCGAGTCGAGCACACAGTTCATTATTTAGGTCCTCTATGCACAAAGGGCATGTATTGTTGGTTTTATAAACCCCCCCCCCCTCTCACCCATATTACAGAGTTGCCCAGATGCTATATTTGATCTAAATTCTAGATAATGCTAGATAATTCTAGAACTCACACTATCCTGCACTCTGACATACGTCAGAGGGCAGGATAGTGCATTTTGGATGCAATAGTGCAATATATGCTGAATATCATGTGATCTGATTCCCAGGGGGTTACTCTCCACATGGACTACTACCCATCTGTGTCAACAACCTCAGAAATGCACCTTTTTTTCCCCTTTGTTTACATTTGCTGTAAAACGATTGGCTTGGAAGTAAATAACAAGGCAAACGCCAAGCATCGTCTCGCCTGCATATTGCAGTCATGAAGAGGCTGCATGTCAAAACTATGCTATATGACTTCTGAGGCTGTCAGCAGTTTAGGGGGTGAATTGTGTTTCTGACAGTTTATGCATTAATGGTATAGGCCTACTTTATCCCTAGAAAATCAGATAACACTAAGAATGCTGTTAATGCTATGAAGCTATAATTATTTCCATGCAAGTAAGGAAATGAAAGTCAGTGAAAAAGAATGTAATTGATAATAATGTGAATAAAATTGCAAAATTAAATTAATTATTAAGGTGTAATGAAATGCCAATTTTTAGCATTATGTTGGATGATGATAGGTGCATAACTTTTCTCAATTTGTTTTGTACAGTCTACAGTATTACCAGAACATGCACATACAGCAAATCTGAAGGGTAACATTTAAGAAACTTTGACAGCTTTTCTATTGTACCATTGGCAAATTTGTGTGAATATTAAAAATGGTGCCAAGAACTATAGCTCAATAAATAACAACAGTTTTTTAAAGAATAAACAAGTAAAATACAAAATCTGGTTCAGGTATAGAGAGTACTGAGTTCTGAAGTAAAATATACGGTAAGTGTTAAAAAGTATAAAATTATAAAGTTCATGTCATTAGAGGAACAAAGTAGTGTGAAAGTTCAGTGACCTTTGACCTTAATCAAATTCAACTCACATTCGAACCTGACCTGCACCTTCAAGAGATGGACCTATGTTACGAGTTTGGCGATCCCACCTCGAAGCTATAGAAAGTTATTGTGTGTACAACACAGCACAGTGCCAGTCATGGAAAGTTCATTGACCTTTGACCTTATTCAAATTCGACTCATATTCGAATTTGACATGTGCCTTCAGGAGATAGACCTCTGGTATGAATTTGGTGATCACACCTCGAAGATATAGAAAGTTATTATGTGTACAACATAGCACAGTGCCAGTCATGGAAACTTCATTGACCTTTGACCTTATTCAAATTAGACTCATATTTGAACTTGACCTGCACCTTCAAGAGATGGACCTCTGTTATAAATTTGGCGATCTCACCTCGAAGCTATTGTGTGTACAACACAGCACAGTGCCAGTCATGGAAACTTCATTGACCTTTGACCTTATTCAACTCATATTCGAACTTGACCTGTGCCTTCAGGAGATGGACCTCTGGTATGAATTTGGTGACCCCACCTCCAAGCTATAGAAAGTTATTGGGTGTACAACACAATTGTTGACGACGACGCCGCCGCCGGAAATAGTGATACCTATATCTCGCTCCGCAGGCGAGACAAAAATGTGATAAGCAGATTCCTCATGAAAAATTACCCCTTTTCACCGTCTACTTTCGTGTTGATAAAGATTTTTGTTGGCATCCACACACAAAACAAATGGGCCTCTGATCTCAGTGAGACAAAAATTTGGGTGGAAAAATTACTCGTTGGTGTAGAAGTCTCCCATATTGGCCACGCACCTATACTGACTTGACATTTAAAGGTGAAGTCCACCCCAGAAAAATGTTGATTTGAATCAATAGAGAAAAATCAGACACGCATAGGCCTAATGCAAAAAAATTTCATCAAAATCGGATGTAAAATAAGAAATATGACAAGGTTTCACTTTTTTTCACGAAATAGTTAAATGCACAATTTAGTCACATGCATGTGAGAGAATCGATGATGCCCCTCACTATTTCTTGTTTAACGTTTGAAAACTTTGAATTATACAATATTTCCATTTTTACAGATTTGACCAACTTGACTGAACCATATAATGTTAAACAATTTGTACCGTAATTCCACATGTTAAGGAAGAAAAAACTTTGTTTCAATGAGAAAATAAAAATATTTCATATAAAGAAATACAAAAGAAAAAGTGAGTGAGTGATGTCATCAGTTCCATCATTTGCATACCGACCGGGATGTCCGATGTGCAAATGATTATGTAAAATTAAGCGAAACGTGAAATTGTCATAACTTTCTTATTTTCCATCCAACCTTGATGAAATTGTCAGTGTTATGCTCGTTACATTTTTTCTTTTTATTGAATGAACTTTTATTCAGGGTGGACTTGACTTTTTTTAAATCAAATTAATAAAATTAAAAAAGCTTCAATAAATTTGTTTCACTATGGTACCACACACAGAGCGCTCCTCTCCTTAGCGTACTATTAAAGTTAGATGTGTCCATTAACGATATTTTGTTGACCCAACCATTAAGATTCAAAACTGAAAGTGAAAACGAAAAACTCACACACAGGCTGGGCTGCGCACTAGCCCACGAACTAAGGTTTGCTCCCCGGCCGTGCCCAGAGAAGTCTCCCCTAAGTGTTCGGCGCGGCTGCCGGAGTATAAACGCTCACAAAAGTAACACTAACAACAGCTCTTCACGACATCAGGCCAACTCATAACGAAAACTCAGATTCGATCGCCGCCAAAGATCTGATGGCGTTGAAAAGCACAATTCTGGGGCAATTCTGCTGCGCTGTCCAAAGTACTACTCGGCGAAAATAGTGAAACTACCTACGATTAAAGTGTCAACAGTCACGGATGGATAGCGGGGCGGCTGGACGAGAGTGAAGCACGGGAGGCCGACGTGGGCCTTGCCGCCTTGGAATTTGACAGGAGTTAAGTTAGCTAACCCAGGGGAGCTGGAGCTAGCTGGAGAATCGTGGGGAGGCCGAGAAGGGGAGGGCAGGGGAGGGAAAGACAAGAAAAATCAAAAGCAATATATTTTTTTTCATGTTGCTGTAGACCCTGATGCATTTAGGGTAATATGTTTTGAAATGTATTTTTGTATGGCATAAATTTATATTGCCTCAATGTTTTTTTTTTTTTTTTGGGGGGGGGGGGGTTCTGCCTCATCTTCTGAAATCCTTAATTGTAATTGCTATAACTTTCATGTACATTATTACATGGCTCAACTGGTGTATTCCCTGGTCCATTTTTTTTATCCTCCCTTCCCTTCAAATATTACTCTCTCTACTTACCTCTTGACTTGTACACCCATGAACACTCTCCTATTCATTTAATTCTACGCCTTCCTATTCCAAGTACAACCCTCAATCCTCTCTTCATTTCCTCCCCCCTCCCCATCACCCCTCTTCCCCTCTCTTTCCTTTTTATTAATTTGTTTTTGATCATTTATCAATTTTTGGTCTTTTTCTCTCAGATAAACCTCTCTTCTCTTTCACACCGCTCCTTCCTTTTCTATATTTTCCCTTTTTTCTCTCCCTCTCTACCTCTGTGACTCATCAGTCTCTTTATTCCATCCTAACTCGAAAGAACTATATAGGACAACAAAATTAAGTATACATTTTTTAATTCAAATATTAATAAACATATATACAAATGTAATAGTCATGCCTGTTGTTCTGGTTGAAAATTCTATAAACAAAACTTTAGCACTCGATCACATCTAGATTGTTCAACATTTAATTACAAATGTCTGAGAATGATTAGAAGTCTGGTCAATTCTAATGTACTTATTTCCTATAAATAGTGATAATCACAATATGGTAGTAAAAATATTCAAAAGAGTGATGGGTTTGAAAATTAATTCTGAATCTGTATGAACTCATACACCAACCCTCCCCCCCCCCCTTTATTTAGTACTAAGTCAATTGACTGTTTGAATGAATACATGTATGCTGAAACTAGCTTTTGTTTGCACCTGTAGTCAGCTGCCAAGTGAAAGTTACAAATCTGGTTCAGGTCTTGCAATGGGCCACATGGGGGGGGGGTGGGGGTGGTTAGGATGGGGGTGTGTACAACTGAAACCTTGAAACCATACCTATATTTCTAAGGGTAATTTGGGTGGAAAAGAATACCCATACAGTTTTTTCCCCCAAAAAGACACACAGTTGTTCATAAAAGTCATGTGTAACTTAAAAAAAAAAGACAGGCATAAAAACGGTCATCACTCAAGATCAAAGGCCAGGAAGGGGGGGGGGGGTATGCATGCTTAAGAACTTTCAAGCTCAACACCATACCCCATGTTCATGTTTTTTCACAAAAAGTGACCTATTAGAGTGACAAATCCCCATATGCCAATACACTGTGGCCCATATATTCTGAGGTCAGGTTTAACTTAGATTCAGGTTTAAAGTTGTGGTTTAAGTATGGATAGCCAATTGTTACATAAATCACTAACAATAGAGATATCATTTTTCAGCACATTTGGCTCTCAAATCATTCATAATTGTCTAGGAAGTATAAATAGATGATTGTCTTCACCATCGATGAATCAGGAAAGCACACAGTAAACATAATAAACATACAAAAATTTTGACACTTCTGGCTTCCCATACAGTCAGTCGGCAAGCCCCTGTGTTAATGAGCAAATGGGCAAGATTTATCCAAGTCCTCTTGTGGCTGAATTCATGTCCCTGCAAAATCTCGTGAATTGTGAGACTTTTTTCTCAAAGAATTTAACCACTTTCTCCTGGAGTAAAATTGATTATTTTTGTACCATTGGGAAGAGTAAATGTTACTCTTTCATATTGGTTATTTCTTTTGAATAAAATATTTTGATAAATAAGTGAATTTTTTACCAGAAAAGATGCATCAAACATAATTTTCTTCCTCTGTTTTCACTTGCAAATTGTGCAACATTTTGTGTTTTAGGTACCAACATTATTTATATCATCAGAAAGCTCAAACTCTATACTTTCATACAATGTCACTCTTGATATGTGGCATCTTTTAGATGGGTCAGCAGCCAGCTTTTTCCATCAAGATGCAAGACGAGATTTCTAAAATTTCTGAGTAACATAAAATCCAGAGTTCTGATTGGCTGAATAATGTTTTCACAACAACAGGCGCGGGTTATTTGAAGAGATTACCACATGGTGAGTGTGACCTTGCAGAGGCCCAGGGTGGGGAACATTGGAATTTTCGTGGGTGTGTGGTCTCTGTGACCAATCAGAGTGCAGTATTCTTGTTTTTGAGCTGCTAAATGTACTTGGCCTATGAAAAGCTGGCTGCTGACCCATCTAAGATACATCTTCTTATACAAATTATATCATATTAAAGCGTAGATCTTCAGCTTTATTATGATCTAAAAATCATTTGTGCTCAAACAGAAATCAAGTGTGAAAACAACATTTGTTGCATGAAAAAAATCATTTTGTTTCATGTTTTATATCAAAAGTTTTCCCTATATTACATTTTTTTAAATTCCAAACACATGACCTGAAAGAATGATTCTTCTTCTTTACAAAGATACCAAAAACATGAAATTTGGTTAATATTTAGAGCAGCAATGGCAGAATAAAAAGAGGTGTTTTGGTTCGCACCAAGCTCATTAATAATGCAAAAACCCTATAGTCATGAATATCACTTGGATAAAAGAAGCTACTTTTTCAGGGCTTGCCGACTGACTGCATAGTTTTAGCACAAAGTTAGACCATGGGCTAAGTTAAACCCGACTTCAGAATATGGGCCTGTGAGTAGTTTGTAGGCACAGACCCTGATTGAAACTTTAATCCACAAGAGGGTCTTCACACAAGACTAACACATATAAAACTAAAATGTTTAATTTTTAGGGTCTACATAATCTCCTAAACTCAATTCACGCACCAAATCCAGCCAGTGCGAGGTGTGTTTAGAGAGAGTCATGGTATCAGTGATTAACAGGTCACCTCTATCATAATTTTGTACTAAAATCGAAACATGTGCAAATTTCCCACACATCACCATGATTACACGGAATACAAAGATTCAACTCATTGATTCTGTATTTTGCTTGACTAAGTATTATTTTCAGCCTTCAGCAAGTTACTTAATTTTGATATCGTGTATTGAAAATATTGCACAGTCTTGTGTATCGCAAATTATGTGTGTTAAAGGGGAATGAAACCTTTGGAACAAGTGGGCTTGTGTGGAAACAGAAAAATAAAAGAAAAAAAAACAAAGAAAATTTGAGAAAAATCGGACAAATAATGAGAAAGTTATGAGCATTTGAATATAGTGATCACTAGTGGTACGGAGATCCTCCTATTGGTAATGCGACAGATATGTGTGATGTCATATGTGAACAATTTTCCCTTTGATGGACTATAAAATACCCTCAAAATGTCTCTTTTTGCTCTTTTATATGGTGATACAAACTCTTTTACCGTGTTTTCTTAAATCTTTAATACATGCCCTTCTATAGAAACAAAACCTGATCTACTGATAGATGTGATAAAAGAGGCATATTAAGTGAAATAACAAAAGTAATGAGAGAGTTGTTCACAAGTGACATCGCACATCTTTGTCACATTGCCAATGGGATGATCTCCATAGCATTAGTGATCGCAATATTAAAATGCTCATAACTTTCTCATTATTTGTCTGACTTTTCTCAAACCTCCGTTGATATGTTTCTTTGATCTTTCTGTTTTCACACAAGCTATCTTGTTCCAAAATTTCCATTTTCCTTTTATAAAATTGAGCACACGTTGAATGCATAACACAACCACGAAACAATTAATTTCAGATAATTGAAATAAATTCACGGTATTATGAGTTTCCACTGAATACCGATTGGGGGTGTTTCACAAAGAAATATGTGTGACTTTAACAGAGTTGCTTTTATATTTCAGTCGTGTGCCGTATATAACGCATCATGGCATTGGTCAGATCACGCGCATTGGGCATGTACTACACCATATCTTTTTTCTTCCATTGCCCCTTCCCTTTGTAATAAGCTAACATCTTACATTCATAATGCCAAGTCTGTGCATCAGTTCAAAACCCTACTCAAAACCTACCTGTTTAATAGATGATTCACAGTTGTGGGTCGGTCTATTGGAAGTGCACACCAGTTTTGATTTTTCATTATAGGTATATTTGCATTAGCTATGTCATTTTCCCCTGCAACATTTTTTTTTTTCTTTCTTTTCTTTTACCGGTCATCCTAAGTACAAACCATACACAGAACATAGTGCACTTAGAAACACCAGTAGTAAGCACCTTATAAATGTTGAGTATTATTATTATTAGTAGTAGTATTATATCTACCAATAAAGGTTACATGTTACATAACATGTGTGTTTTGGCATTTAAGTATGACTCTAAGTCATACTTAACTCTTTGTGAAACACCCCCGGTACTGTCTTACAAAGAGATGCGATTGATCGGATCAATCACAAGTTTGAAAAGCCAGCAGAGTCAACATGTAAACTGCATATTTGTTCAAAAATTTGTGCTATATATGCTGTATATTCTTAAATCTATTGACTTCTTGACAATTTGATGTGTTCTCCTTTGTTTACAAAGGACATTTTACAAATTTCATGTAGAAGAATTTATGACACTGATGGATTTCCATACAGTTACGATTGATTGGATCAATCGTAACTCTTTGTAAGACGGGGCACCGGTCTAATAATCTCATATTACCAACCAAGGCTGAAGAAATGAAGTAAAATACTTTCTTTCATGATTTTCTAATTGAATACTGATGTGGAGTCATATTTCAAGTAACAATATACATGTGCTAAAAGAAAATTTGACAAGTGGGCCACATAACTTCAAAAATTTATGCTCTCCATCATAGGGATGATTTTGTGAAATGGTTTTAAAGAACGTTCTGACACAGGCCCAAAATAAGAAAATAATAATAGTCAGTTCTTGTATAGCGCATAATACATTATGAATAACGTCTCTATGCGCTGCCAAAGGACTTGGATATTATTACCCCAGCTTCAGCCAGGCTACCTAGGCGCTCCAGCATTCAAGGAATTTCTTCCTACTGGGTACCCATTCACCTCACCTGGATTGAGTACAGCACAATGTGGATAAATTTCTTGCTGAAGGAAATTACGCCATGGCTGGGATTCGAACCCACGACCCTCTGTTTCAAAGTCAGAAGACTAATCCATGGATGACGGAATCGTACCGCCTTACCAGACATCAATCTAAAGCTAAAACTCTGATAGTTGATCAATGGGAGTTGTTTCTGTAAAACGACCAGTACTATTCTTCATGTTGCCATGGCGATACCTCCGCCTGCGAGTAAGAGGTTGCATTTAGAAAAGGATAGCTTGTGAATGTGAGTCTGTCTTGAAGAGATCGATGTCATTTGTTCTCCAGAATGTCCTCCACTCTCAGGTCTGCAAAAAATATACCAACACATGAAACATTGTATGTCTAGAATCAAGTTTCATTGGATATTTGATATCTCTTGTTGTGTATAGCTACTACTACTACTACTACCACTTCTACTACTACTACCACTACTACTACTCCTACTACTACTACTACTACTACTACTACTGAGTTGAATGGAGTTTAATCACCAATATAATAAAATATATATACTAATAAAAGCACAAGTACTATGATCATTATCATACTCTGTCTTTAACTTGATCTGCCACTTCTAGCTCGAACTAAGGCTGCCAAGTATCAATTTTCCTCACCTTGTCTGAATGCAGCACAGTGTCAATAAAAAAAAATCCTTTAACCCAAAACCCCTGGTATTTTGATTATTTTGAGAATACACAATTTGCATTGGATTTGTACATGAAATCATGTTTATGAGCAATTTTGGGTCTGACGTGCATTTACTTAATGTTGTGTAATGCCGTAACCGCATACCCAGGCGTCACAAATTTGGTATCAAAATTTGCGCGAGACTTGAAAGTAAAAAGTCAGTGAGCAGCGAGGTCAAAAAATTTTGCACAGCAGATATATCGCGAAAATTGTTGAGGGGGGCCATTATGCCCCCCCCAGGGGAGAATTAGGGTTAAAAATATGAGAACAAAGAATGCCTAAAAAATGGGTGGAATCACATTTGAAAACCTAAGCCTATCCCCTACTCTGCCTGCACAATGTATGTTCAATTACTTACTCCTGTAGATATTAAAGCAAAAAAAAAAAAAATGTTTCTGGTATACTCACACTGTATGCTTAACACCCTGTCGTATGTCCCACAATCTTATAGTACAATCTGCACCACCTAGAAAAAAACCAGAAGAACAAGAAAAGATTATCAAACATGTCTGAATTAAAGGACACAAAGACTCGAAATCATTTCATGACAAGATTTTTCACTTTTTCTTCATTTTTTGCATGGAATTGTCAACACTAAATGATCATTGGGCACATGGTCACAAGCAGCGAGGGGGCAGTGCCCCAAGAGATTTTGAAAACTTACATTTTCTAATGAAAAACTAAAAAAAGGATGCATGAAATCATTCAATTTCACTTTAGAAAATGCAAAAGCAGGTTAAGCACCCCAAAATTTTTGCATGTAATGCCCCCCAAAAATAAAATGACTTGTGACTTTATTTTGGGACCATCTTTCCACCTTCAAAACTTTATTTCAAGTGATAAACAGTAACTTAGGGTATGTTTAAGCATAACAAGACATGAAATAAGTTCCCTGGGAAAAATGTTCTTATCCATAATCCATATCTTGACTTAATTTGATGTCGTATAGTGAGTTTGAAATGCTGCAATTTAAAATGGCAGAAAACTTAGAAGTAATGGGGGAAGCCGGCCTTGCTTGGCATGGACTCAATACAAGATGCCAAGTGAAATGGTTTATTGCCCTAAGTTTCAAAACTTTGCGCTGAGATAAAGTCAATCAAACAGCTATATGTCCTCCAATCTCAGGTTTGCGACCAAAACATGTTAAAACAAAAAGAAATGTTCTTACCCGAGGCAAGCATTGAGCTATCAGGGTTGAATGCTAACGAATAAACAGTGTCTGTGTGCCCTCTGAGTTCTTTCATCAAACCTCCGGTCGCCAGGTCCCAAACACGAACCCTACGATCTTCACCTGTTACAGAAAAATCATCAGAAATTTTGTGGTATTACCATGACATCATCTTATGTTTGAATTAGTCAATTTTATCATTTCTTTCACTAAACAATATGGATCGCATTCACAAAGATGGATTTGAAGCTATGGTTTGTAAAAATAGTTCATGCAGACACCATGAATCAACTTTGCTTGATTTGATAAGTGCATACACTGATAAAAGGTCTAATAATGAATGTGCTATTTTGTTACGGGATGCTAAATTCATAGCTCTGGTGTAAGTCCGCTATTTAGGCCATAAAATTATTTGGTTGTACAATGCATCCAATTTTACAAAATGGGGTTGGTCAGTTGGAGTTTTTTCTTTAAATACATAAACATGAAAAAGGTCAATAACATTGGAAGCTCTATTCTAATTATTTTTAAGGCTTTAGCAGCTAATCTGTAAAAATTTTAAATGCATTTTTTTTTTTTTACGTTTCGTAGGGTTTGAGTACAACCAAACATTTTCCTTTTTTTCTTGGGGGGGGGCTATAGGTGGATTAATTTTAACCAACAGTCGACAATTAATTAAAAGCTGTGGTTTTACTAATGCTCAAATCAATATAAATGTAGCACCCTGTGAGAAAGCAAGAATTGATTAATATCTTTTCTTACCTGCTGATGCAAGGTACTTCCCATTTGGAGCAAAAGCTATGCACAAAACAGAACTCTGGAAAAAAAAAGAGAAAATTAGAAATATTTCAATGGTTTAGTTTCACTATGATCCGCAAAGATGAATGAGTTGAGTCATTACAATTGTCCAATCTTCGTTCATCCACCTTGATTCCATAGAAAGCTGGTGTGATGACAGAATTTTTTGCATACAGTTCAATGACCTTTTTGCTTTTGAACAGGGTCAGATCCATCCTATTTTTGACCTTGACCTGTGATCTTTAATGGCAAGGAATCATATCAAGCCTTTTTATGGCTTTAATAATGCTCAATTCTTGTATAGCGCATCACACATAGCATGTCCCTATGTGCTTAAAGAAGAAATAGTGAAAGGTAAGAATAAAGTAATCAAGATATTTAGATTGGATCATTAGTTCAAAGTTTTATTGTGCATACCCATTTCCATTCATTATTTTGTTCATCTACATGTTTATGATTATGTGCCAACCATAATTTTATCACCACCATTTGTTTCAGCTATGGTCTGTTGATACCTTTGTTTGTTTTATATTATTTATTTTTTCTTTGCATATATATACTTTGGTTTTTTTTAATGAATTTGGAAATAAATGCTGAATTGATTGACTGAGTTGATTGATATTTCTGTAAACATGTCAATATACCTAGAAGTGGTAGACAAGAAATAATAATATTCATATCCTGCTTTATATAGAATTTGATACAGCTAAGTGCTTTACCAATATTTTATTACCACATTCATTCCCAGGCTTGCCCACACACAATGCATGGACTTTCTCCACTCCCTGAGGAGCATTCCAACAGTAGCTTCCAAACTCACGTGCATGGCATAATACCTGTGCTTTCACATTCTACTGGGTACCCATTAAACACTAGTACTATTTAACAGCTGGGTATAGATTGATGCCTTGCAAAAGGATGCTACGTCAGAGAGAGATTCAAACAAACAACCCTATAAGTGTGACCTGAGAATAAGAATATCCCCCCCCCAGCAGCATTCTTCCTACCTTGTGTCCTGTCAATAAACGAACAGATTTTCCTTGAGTAATGTCCCACAGTCGAATCGTCTTGTCATTAGAACCTGTCGCTACATACTTGCAGTTAGGATGGAACTTGACACACTAGAGAACAAAAAAAAATTTATAAAATATTTTGCTACAAAATATCAATTCAAAAACTACAAACGAAGTAATTCTGCAGGAGAGATAAATGAAGATGTTCAAAGCTATGTCAGCTTCAGTCAAGATTCATGATCGAGTCATAATGCAAGTCAATGAACTTTTGCTTTACACTTAATTCCATATGACTCTATCTTTAATGTGATACATTTTTTTTAAGTCAAGAAAGGACCCCCCCCCATGTAAATAACTTATTCTTGGGTTATCCAATGGCATAGAATGTATTTTTTTCAAGTCTATAAGATTGGTGGTATTTGTTTTGCAAGAAAATGCTTTCAAGTCCCACATGTAGATATTGATGTTAGTAGATCTAGAGTGACATCAACTCTCACAGTTTGAAATGACTTCTTACATCTACATCCATGAGATGACCAGAGAGTACCCGAACAGGATAGGTCCTCTCTGGAGTCCAGAGTCTGGCCGTCTGGTCCTTGGAGGCAGTACAGAAATAGACCCCAAGCGGGCTAACATCAAGGTCCCAGATAGGGTACTTGTGTCCTCTATACCTGGCTATGTTTGAGAAGGTGCTCATACTCCATGCTCTAACTGGTGAAAGAAAATACAGGTAGTAGAGAAAGAAGTTGATATGATATTTCTTTTTAAATTAATGTACTATTTTCTTCTTTTAAAAAATGATTATTGAAATGAGTTTTTACTTTACAATGGGAGGAGGCATTAAAATCTATAACTATGCCATTCTTTAATGAAGTTCTGTCAAAGCTTAACACGTTATACTCATTCTTCTTTCATCAAAACTTATTTGACATCATGTTGGACTTCCCCTTTGGCTAACAACAAATGTCACCACCTTCCCCAGAAAAACAGCGCCTATAACCTTGCTCTGCTATGCAGGCGAGACAAAAATTTCTTGAACCCCTTTAAAAAAAAATCTTGTCCTTCATTAAACTTGGTTTTCTGACACATATTTTGTTTTGAAGAGTGTGATTTATAGTGCTCACCAGCCTAAACTTGAAGCCTTGATAATGCTTCAAAACTATGAGGTCAGAAAAGAAAAAAAGTGCCAATTAATGACTTTATTTACCTGTGGCATCTCCTGATGCCGATAAGAGAAGAGGTGTCTCTGGTATGAAGCAGCTACTGTAAACAGTATCACTGTGACCTCGTAGTAACTTACAGTCTGATCCAAGACTAGACAGGAAAAAAATAATTATGATGAAAAGACCAATCAACGAAAATATATTAATCACACAGCTTCCTGCTACAAAGATCAATGATTTGGAGCAATAATTCACCAATACATTTCATAATCATATACTTGATGCAAACAGTAATGAAGCCCAGCAATTCTCTAAACTACAACTTACAATTATGTAATTCTACTTTGTAATGAGATTGTAAATTGGGTGTTTCAGCTTTGCTGCAGGTCAAAAATCTAAATAAGTAAATACCAATAAATAAACAAGTGGAATGCCTCTGGCCGTCTCACCTGCATCACGCAGTTCAATATAGCAGCAGTGCTGACTTTGAATACTACTCTAACTTGCACAAGATGTTCAGTGATACATGGTTACTCTTATGTCCACTTTTTATGAACTAGACCAATAAACTTACAGAGATATGATGGTTATTCAACAGATACACCCAATTCGGCCAAAGTTCATTGATCTTTGACCTTGGTCATGTGACCTGAAACGCGCACAGGATGTTCAGTGATACTTGATTACTCTAATGTCCAAGTTTAACGAACTAGACCAATAAACTTTCAAAGTTATGATGGTAATTCAACAGATACCCCGATTTGGCCAAAGTTCATTGACCCTAAATGACCTTTGACCTTGATCATGTGACCTGAAACTCAAACAGGATGTTCAGTGATACTTTATTACTCTTATGTACAAGTTTCATGAATCAGATCCATAAACTTTCAAAGTTATGATGGTAATTCAACAGATACACCCAATTCGGCCAAAGTTCATTGACCTTTGACCTTGGTCATGTGACCTGAAACGCGCACAGGATGTTCAGTGATACTTGATTACTCTAATGTCCAAGTTTAACGAACTAGACCAATAAACTTTCAAAGTTATGATGGTAATTCAACAGATACCCCCGATTCGGCCAAAGTTCATTGACCCTAAATGACCTTTGACCTTAATCATGAGACCTGAAACTTGCACAAAATTTTCAGTGATGCTTGATTACTATTATGTCTAAGTTTCATGAATCAGATCCATAAACTTTCAAAGTTATGATGGGAATTCAACAGATATCCCCAATTCGGCCAAAGTTCATTGACCCTAAATGACCTTTGACCTTGGTCATGTGACGTGAAACTCAGGCAGGATGTTCAGTGATACTTGATTAACCTTATGTCCAAGTTTCATGAACTAGGTCCATATATTTTCTAAGTTATGATGACATTTCAAAAACTTAACCTCAGGTTAAGATTTTGATGTTGAATCCTCCAACATGGTCTAAGTTCATTGACCCTAAATGACCTTTGACCTTGGTCATGTGACATGAAACTCTAATAGGATGTTCAGTAATACTTGATTAACCTTATGGCCAAGTTTTATTAACTAGGTCCATATACTTTCTAAGTTATGACGTCATTTCAAAAACTTAACCTCAGGTTAAGATTTGATGTTGACGCCGCCGCCGCCGTCGGAAAAGCGGCGCCTATAGTCTCACTTTGCTTCGCAGGTGAGACAAAAATTACAATAATAAAAGATTGTTAAGTACCAAAGTAAAAGGAATGGATAAAAAGCATATTTGCTATACTATCAATGAAGAATAAGAAATATTCTGCATCACTATTAAAAACCAAGAGTGGCTTAATTAGGAACTCAATAATGACTGTTAATGATTCTTGAAAAGAGAGCTAAGCAAAAGCAAACCAAGTGTAAAATTAAGATGCTGTTTAATTTGTGCTGATCCGCATGAAATAAAGGAGACAAGGCAGAGATGGTGCTATGGTCATAACAATCCTAGTCATAAAAATACACATGTGAAGTCAATGAGAGTCCTCATTGCCTAGAGAGAAAGCTTGAGGTTTGAAACAACCTCAATTACAGTCCTATTTTCCTGTGATACAGACAACAGAAAAAAAAAATCATGAAACTCAGGAAAAAAGCAGAATTACAGAATTCCTGAAAAATTATTTGAACATTGACCTCATTAGGTGATTTAATTGATAATTGCGTGCATTTACCTATCTTCTATAATGTTGCTATGGAGACTATCACCGGCGAAGCGGACGCGACTGACGTCAGCATCGTGGGATTGCGTTTTGAGTTTCTTCGGAGTAAGACTCCACAATCTGACGGCAGAATCCTCAAAGCCACCAGCTAGCATCTGAGAATCATCCGAGAAACTCACACAACTCAACCTGTAGGTAAAACATTGCCAAACCTATACACTAGTATTGCTAAAATAAGGCCTAAAAAAATTAAGTTGAATTGAAAATCATGTCATTAAAGGAGAATGAAACCTGTGGAACAAGATAACTTGTGTGAAAACAGAAAAATCAAAGAAACAGATCAACGAAAGTTTGAGAAAAATCAGACAAATAATAAGAAAGTTATGAGCATTTGAATATTGCGATCACTAATGCTATGGAGATCCTCAAATAGGCGATGCGAAAAAGATGTGTGATGTCACTTGTGAACAACTCTCCCCATTACTTAAGTATATATTTCACTTAAATTGCCTCTTTTATCACATATATCAGTAGTTCATGTGTTCTTTCTTTAGGTTTAGGAGGGCATGTAATACAGATTTTCAAACAATACAACATGGATAAAGAGTTTGTATCACCACAAGAAAAAGCAGAAAGAGACATTTTGATGGTGTTTTATAGTCCATCAAAGGGAAACTTGTTCACATGTGACACAGCCACTGTGACTGATTAAATTACACATAAAAATGTTTGCTACGTAGTTAGTTATACCAGCTTGGTGTTATACCAGCAAAACCCATCCTGTTGACGTTTTTGCGAGATTTACCATAACATAACAATAAACAGAATAGCCTACCCTTGATATGCATTGAGGACACTATACAAGATGATGGAGGGAACAGATGGCGGTCCTCTCTGGACTTTATCAATGGTCGCTCGTAACTCAGAAAGAAAAGCCTCTCTCTCCACTTCTCTCTTATTATCTTCTTTCTTAGGTGTCTCTGAGGTTTGTTTTGAGGCGGAGGACAGCGATGATGATGAAGAAGATGCCTGTGGATACTCCTCACCCCCTTCTTGCAAGGATGTGGGTACCGAATATCGCACTGTGTACAAAATAATTAAATCGTTGGTTGACACTGATGGCTTTGTAAAGGGAATAATTTTCCCAGAATTGCACAGCAATTTGCAATGTATTCACTTATCACTTATGACTGCTGCACAGAATGTTTTTCATGGACCGAGTCTTTGCACAACACTGTATGGGATTTTCTTCAAATCTTTTCCCTATCATCCATATTCATCAATATTCCAAAGGCTTCCTAATCTGAAGGTTTGTTAATTCCAAAACGAAATAAGATTATGGTTTTCCTTACGAGTATCATTTCATAAAAAATCAGACTATCAAACCTGTGGAATAACAATTCCTATTTTCTTTTTGGACTAACTAGCCTTTCGGAATAATCCGCACAACGTTTGGAAAAAGAAACCTCTTCCTTTTTTTTCATTTTTGGACGAACAAAAATCTTGATACAGGCAATTCGCATGGTTCAGAAAAAAAATCCTTTGGAGTATTCAGACATTTGGAATAAAGAATGTAACACAAATTACTAATTGAGAACAAAGTTTAGTTCTCTACTGGTACCTTCGAGCCATGGTTTCCGGAAAGTGGTTGAAGGTTCCTAACAGATATTATGGTACAGTACACTTCGCTTTCAGTGTGGCTGAATTATCTATTCATACTCAAGAGAACTTCATATCAATGCCCCTTTAATACAATATAAAGAAATACTGCTCTATTCACTTTTGATAGAATCATTCTGTGTTTGATTTCACAATATTCGGCTTCGATAGACCTGCCAACTGTCCTTATTTTATCAGGATAGACCCGATTTTCAATTTTCAAAATGGCCAAAAATCAAAACCATTCTCCAAAATTTCACGTGAGAAAGAAAAATGTGGGAAAAATCCCCATTAACCCATTCATGCCCCAGTCCTAAATACATCTCAAATAGCCCAGTCCGTTTAGGGTTAAAGTTGCTAACTTACAGGAATTTCAGGGGGCATTGCCTACTTGACCCCCACATGGGACTCTGCCCCTGGAACATCCTGGGGGGGGGGGGGCGTAGTCAGCCCCCTGGAGCCCCAGTCAGATTGGTTGTCCAGGGGCCCATTGCAGAAAGAGTTGCAATTAATTGCAACTCTTAAAGTCAAGCGCAACTTGATTTTCAATCAATCGACAGCGCGCATTTGAAAGTTGCAATTGATTTTTTGATTGCGTTTAAACGCAACTCTTTCTGCAACGGACCCCTGATTTTGCATTTGTAAATGTTGAAAGGTATGCTTGCAGTCTAACTGGTGTATAATAAGATATGGTTGTCCCATATTAAACCAGGTGGGGCGATTTCTTGACTTTCTTCTTCGCAAGCTGGGGGACAGAGACTCTAAAACAGGCCACCCCACCAACCCAACCCAGATCGGTTGTCTACCCATACAACATACCTTTGATATCAATGTGCAAGTTGATGATACTGAGTAGAACAGAATTATCTCGACTCTGGAGGAAGCGTAGTAGGTACTGGACGGCGTCATCTCCAATCTCAACCACACATTTATTATCTCTGTTATGAAAAATAAGAACAAAATAATATTCTGCTGCATGGTTTACAGATATATCTTTACTCCAGTCATTGGAATAGGGCTTGACCACATACAATACCAGAAGTGGAAAATAAATAGCGTCAAAATAAAAATGAAATATTCAATGCAAAGATATCCATTATAAATACTGAACTAAGCATTTTCATGTAAAAGACACCAATTGAAAGCAAAGCAGATTTGAATAGAACATCTGGGTTTGTATTCTGAAAACATTCTCATCTTTGTTCTTCTCATTTACGTTATTTCACTGAGATAGAACAATGTTAAATCATTGTTAATCAATATTCTGAAAATCTTCTTAATGTGATTTTATTTCACCAACAAGCCTTTTTAAATACATTAATATTATTTCAAATAAGTTATGAACTCTTTTTCCTTTTTCATAGTTGTATATGATGAAGTATAATAATGTTGTATATGATGAAGTATAATAATGTAGTCTAGTTTAGTTTAATTCAATAGTATTATACCTTGTACTGATTTGTCATGTAATGTATACCTAATACTAACATAATACTGTAGAATGTAAAATAATCGTAATTCATTAGTCTTCTAATTAATGTAAAGCACTAGAGATCTTGATATCAAGCACCTTATAAATGCAATATATCATTATTATAAGTAATTTTCAAAAAATGAAAAGCACAAGCTGCCCCCCATAAAAAAAAGAAAGCAAACAAGCAAAAATAAATAGTCAATATTTCCTAAATTTTGAAAATCCTCTTTTTCCCAGGGTTAAGGGGCATCATGAGATGTAATAAATAACCCTCCAGTCATTGTAAATATTATATGAATACCTTATAAGATGAGATAAAAGACAATGTTCAGAATACCCCTTATCTCATTCATGATTAATATAGAAACCCGTTATAACAAACAATAGTTTTAACCAATATTGTTTATTATACATACCTAAATGCAGCAAGGTAAGGATCCGTCAATGGATCTATACTATACTGAACACTGCTTAATCTCTCCATCAACTCCTTAGTATCTAGACTATCTTGATATTGTATACATCCTTTGTGTTTTGTATACAGGTTGTGGGCTGCCAGAAAAAAAATATATACATTCATGTTACTTGGAGATCTTAGAAATACCAGATATTTTCAATGAATGAGGAAGAATTTAGCACGAATTGTTGATAAATGCAATATTGGCCTTAACCCAAGTAAAAATGGGGGATGCTTATTTTTTACAAATGCTTGCCGGTAATTTTCAGTGAAGACCGGCAGACCAATGAAATAAAGAAAATGTAACAAATAAATATAAAAATTAGTGTCATCAAACAATTTGAAAATCAACAAATTTAAGAACTCTATTTCATTAACTATATTAAAACTAACACATAATTAATTTTAAGTCTATAATCAACCAAAAGGGACAATGATAATATGACAGATATATTATAAAGCAAGATCATACATGTATTTTGAAGGTGACAAGGTCTTCGCATTTGATATTCATTTCACACAAAATCCCAACTTTGCAATTGCGACAACCTCAATGCCTACAAATCTTAACTAAAGACCTCTTCTTTCTAGCAACTTTGGAAAACATGCACTGCATATTCACACTCAACCCAGGTGAGGTAAATGGGGAACAGGCATAAATCATTGCTTGAAATGCTGATGCACTGTTAGGCTGCGATGCTCAAAGCAAGGGTAATATTATCCACTTCTTTTGTAAAAGCATAGGATTGAACTTTTATCATAATGTGATATATGCACTATACATGTGTATCAATCATATTTTTTCTTTTTTTATTTCACATATTTTGGTCGCTGGGCTCTGCTGGCACTGTGCTGCTCTTTATCATCATAATCCATTGCACACTTACTTCTTTTCTTCCCTACATTGGATATTGGGGGTATTAACGATCAATAAAAAAATATATATCTTACCATTTACTCTATGTCCATCAGAGATCATTTGCAAATAAATATGAGCAAATGTTGGGTACAGCAAGCGCAAGAGGTCCAACTGTGTAATAAAAGAAAATATGACTACCATTCAACAAACATTCGATCAAAATCTCAGAATATGAAAAAATGAGACCCCTGTTACACCCCATTTCCTACCCAAGACCAGCCTCTGGGTGCCCCAAGACTGGTTTCCAAAAACTTGACCTAACCTTTTGAACTCCTACTACACCAGAATCGTAATGAGACTTGGGGTGCCCTGAGACAGCTTTCTGTGTATTTACACCGAATTACCGAAGCTGTCCCAGATAGGTTTGGCAGGGTGCCAAGCACGCGCTGTGTTTGTTGTTTGGATAATCGTTCCAAGTTTAGCGCATCAAGTGAACCAGTTGTGGGCAGGTTTGCGTTTACACCAAATCCAAAGCAGTCTCGGGTGCCCAGAGACCGGTCTCGGAACAAATCGCGAGATGGTCCGAGATAGGTTTGCTCAGTCGGGGTCTCGGGTAGGTAAGTGCGTTTACACCGGATTAGAAACCTGCCCAAGACTGGTCTCGGGGCGCTCCGAGACTACTTGGGAAATCCGTTGTAACAGGGGTCTTATATTCATCTCCTTTTGAACTACTTGTATATATACTCAGGGAAGTCTGCTTTATGTTCCACACAAAAAGATATTGCTGTAAGATCAGGAAAAAGTTACCAGTAATGACATGCTTCTTATCAAATATTAAACTGTGAATAATCTTTGATGGACACGTCTTGCACAGTGTACAATGAATTCTAATAAACAATGGTATCCTTCATGAAGTAAAAATTTGAAAATGTATCAAGACAAGTTTCTTTAACACATTTTTTTCCAGACTGCATGGAAGTTTCACCGACATCGAGCAGCGCACATCTCATACTTGACTGAACCCCCAAATTCACACCTTGATTTCTCCTTATATTGTTTGATATTGTAACCAAAGTTCTTCTACATTCATTCAAGCACTTGTGCAGGCTATTGTAGATCAATTTTGACAAGTTATATATCATTTTGAAGCTTAGAATGTGCTTCCTAAAGAGCAATAAAAATCTCAAAATTCATTTTGGACGACTCATTGTTGGTATTGGGGTGGCAGATCATAATTACATTCTAAGTTTTACCTTATACTCATCTACTGAACTCTCGATGAAGAGCCTAAATCTGGCAAATTGCTGCTCAAAGACATCACCATCTTGATCACTGTTGGAATGGAATTTAAAACAAAAATATTTCAACAGCCTACATCAATGCTACATATTTGTGTTCTCATTATTTTAGGGATACTTCTAAATAATTACACAGAAATTACAAGTTCAAAATGGATCATGTGAGAGACAAGTCAAGTTTTTATTAGATATTAAATCACACTGAATAAAAAAGTACAGATATACTTGTACGTGATCAAGCCTTGAAATAAGTGGGCGCTGAGCGCAAATTCGCGCTCATAACGCCATCAATTGCGCCCATGAAGCCCCAAAATCATCAAAATTTTGACGACCGGGCGCAAATATTTTCC
The DNA here is from genome assembly GCF_018143015.1 of Lytechinus variegatus. NCBI lineage: Eukaryota > Metazoa > Echinodermata > Echinoidea > Temnopleuroida > Toxopneustidae > Lytechinus > Lytechinus variegatus. The sequence goes on along the minus strand of NC_054740.1, from coordinate 55,075,095 downwards.
AGGTAATTGCGCCCGCCGTGAGTGAGCAGTGAAGCCATATCATACATGTAATTTAAATATCTGTAAAGCCAAAATCAAATAACTTTCAATTTACGATAAACACAGTTTAAAATTGCCAAGTGCGTCTTTCAGTTTTCTGTACCATAAATAAAAGTGAGCTACGTCCGTCTTTTTTTTACCTGTAATACATGTGCGCGCGTTCTTCCGGTAGCGGTTTTTCCATACTTCACCATGTGCAATTTCTAATGCACACATTTCCATACGGGATATCACAATTCTGTGATATAGTAATTTGAATTGCACAGGAGATAAATCCCTGTTCACAGCACAAGTCTTTTATCCTCACAGTCGCCGACCTTGCTTGTCAAAACGGAGCCTTAATAATCCAAAATAACTTAGCTTATAGTTGTGAATTGTAGCTTTTTAATTTCTTTCCTGGAGAGGGGTAAATATCAGACAATAAATCTAACAAGGCTCCATCTAAAAAAAATAAAAGGACGCCGCGTGCACTTGAGTGTGGTGTTAGCAAGCCAGTTTTGAGCTCATGTCTGCCAGAGCTCTGGGTGAGAATTCTATCAGTAATGGCCTAAGTGATGGTGATTTTCCGTTTGAGATAGAGTTTAGATTTCATGTTCAATTTTGAAAACTGTCAAAAAACTTTATGATTTCTTCATTGTGATGAATATTTAAGTTATTAATGAATACATTTTCACCGAATTCAGACTCTCCCAGAATGAAAGGCATTTTCTGTGGAGATCTGCGTTTTCAAATAACTTGTGAAAAACTTAAGGTACGTGAACCTACAATACATGTACATAGCCTGTGGCTATGTGCTGGAATTTGAATAGACTGAGTTATTTATTGATTTTGTTTCTTAATTTCTTTAACATAATTTATATGCAATCCAAGTGCACCTCACAGCCACAATCACACACAAACACTCACCCACTCCCATGATTCAAACCATAAAAAAACCTTAAAAATTATTTTTTTTCTAAATTTATTATTTGATCTGAATTCTCTCTTTCTCCATCCCTCTCTCTTTTTTTTTAATTTTTATTTTATTTATTTATTTATATATATATATATATTTTTTTTTGGGGGGGTCATTGATCATGGTTCATTAAAGACAAAAAATAAATAAGCCCATGTGTGTGTGGTTGTAAAGGGGATGTGGAGTGAGGGTGTCAAAACACTTAAACATTTAAATCTGATTTCTTAAATGTTTGAATAAGCCTAATACTAAGCATATGCTATTCATTTACTAATTGAAAAATTGCAGGAGCTGCGCTTACTATAAACAAATTTGCGGTGTGGTTCACTGTTATATATATATGTATTTTTAAATTGCCCCTGGTTCCAGAAAATTGCCCCCGGTTCCTGTAAAAAGCCCGTGAGCCGGGGGCAATTTAAAAAAAAATTGCCCCCGGCTCACAGGTGCTTATTTCAAGGCTTGTACGTGATTTCTCCAAATAGATTCTTTGATAAAATAAGATGTACAGTATTAGGGGGGGGGGGGTAAATGACAACTTAAATTAGATATTATCTCGAAAAGCTCGAATTTCATATTTAAAAGTAAGGTTTGCAAGTATCATCATTGCTGACTTTATTTTTCATATCATACTAAGATTGGGAATTGAGTCTAGTTTTTAAAAGGTAGTCAACTGTTCTCTCAGACTCTGACATATTGCTTTGTTCAATACTGGGGGGGGGGGAGGTTAAAAAGATTTGAAACTACATGAAGAGGACGATCATCAATTCCTGTGTGTGGTTAAAAAAAATTGCATCACAGAATTAGTAAAACCATGCTCAGAGGGCATATGCTAAGTAGTACATTAATTGATAAGATTGTTTGTTCAATATCATGTTCATATGGGCACTAAGCATAACTGCATTAAGTCGAAATCAGCTCTTTATGAAACCCCTCCCCCACAACTAATAGAAACATCAGTTCAAAAGATGATGGAGCTTCTCACCATGAATTGCACGAGACAGAGTTGATTGCTCCCATCTCTTTCCTCCTTGATGACTGAGAAGCCATCTCTCGCAATGAATCTGTCAGTTTGAGGTTCTTGCGATTCACACTCTCGCTGTTGATATCCTGTAAATACAAGCAAATTCTTCAACTAATCCACAATTAACTTGGTTACTCTATACCATTTCCATCTAATTTACGCATTTCCCCCATTTCCGTACTATTCTACATGTACTTACACACTGAAGGCCTTCACATCACATAGTGATGATAGTGTCCCAACTTTTAGAAGTAAAAAAACCATCATTTTCAAGCAAGACATGCATCATCAGAAATTTAATCGAATAAACTCCAAATTTATATGACAAGCAGCCATGCAGCCAACGAATGGGAGTGATCCTCCATGGTAGATGTTATAAATCTCCATTTTGCATTGCTTTAGCCAAGGAAGACAAAAATTACATTTTAAATCAGTGATAATGGATCGTTATGGCAGTGTGTCCAAAGTGTACAGTCATCGATTGGCATAGAATGTACTGTTGGGATCACAACAGACTACCGCCAACCAGCAAGACCCCTTGAATTCTCTATATCACATTTTAAGTTCAATATGCCCACAAATTTCTTCTTCTTCCATTGAGTACAGTCCTCTTTACAGAGTATAGTCATACTTGGCTGAGGCCGCAATCACAAAAACACATGACATTTGGTGCAGTTCAACAAAACTAAATTTTCTGAACATCGCGATCAGGAACGGCTGTATTTTGGTTAAATCTCGAGGCCATTGTCGAAATCTAATTTCGACATCTCTTCACTTGGCTTCGACGTAGTTTTGGAAAACTAAAATTTAATACATGATTATTAATATGCCATAATTATAATAATAATCATTCATAATCACATATTAAATTTTGGTATTTGTTAAATAATTCTTATTCATAAATTGTTCTTCAAAACGGCATTTTGTAACATCGCTAAATCGAAGGTACGTCATATTCATAACAAAGCAGTTCAAGCATGTCAGACCTATTGTAATTGTATTTGCTTTGTTGACAAACAGATCAAGGGATCTACACCAAATTGGTCTGGTAAGAACCTCTCATTTCTGCCATTCATAGTGAAATAATTTGTATCCCTTCATATGCATTAACGTTAACTTTAATTTACTTAGTTAAGTTAGGCATTTGAAGGTTCAAATATCAATAAAATTCACACTTAAACTGAAATCCATCCGGGTGTGTAGGTCTCACTTAGTTATGCATATATGGGAGGTGGTTCAAGGCTCCATAGTGAAGAGGTATATCATGTCAAAATATTTAAAAATATCATTATGGAGTCTTCAAGGCTAACGTCGTACTCGTAACGATACAAATACGTTCCGGGGAGCGTTTCATGAAAGGACGAAAGGACTTGTCGGACGTTTTATCCGACAAGTCCCATTTTATCCGACAGTTACCATAGTAACAGTGCCTCACAGCCAATCAGAGTCAGAGAAATATGTCAGATCTGACAACTTGTCGGACAAAAATGTTGATGAAACACTCCCCCGATGTTTGGGGGAGGGTTACTGCACATGGACATGAAAATCAATATGTGGGACTACAATATAATACGGTATGGTTTTCGATTCAGATCAAATTAGACGAGCTACCAACAATAATAATTATAAATCATGAACTTACAATATATTGCCTTCTTTTCAGATGTTGAAGAACTGCAGACTGGATCTGGTCGTTGCTTACACGTTTCATCGTGTGTTCATTAGGGCGCAGATTCGACAGACACAAGTAGGCTTCCACTTGCTGACTGAACTTTGAAGCAGCAGCGATGCATTCATGCCGCGCCAGCGCAGCGCCACGAACCTGTATACCCGCGCCTAGCGTTTGAGGCGGTACGGTAGGCGCACGCTCCCGCCTTTACCTTGCCTGGATATAAACTTTAAAAAAGTGTTTTTATTGTATTCTCTCAAATCAGAATACACATTCACATTATATAAACAAGTTGTACAGATAACTTGAAATATGATTATAAATTATACAATAATCCATATCCCATATATAATTATACAAATCACGTACTTCAAAGATACTGATGCGCGTTTCAGCAATTACAAGAATGAAATATTAACAAGATGTACTGGAATTACAAAAGAGAGAAAACAAACAATGATAATTTTTTCATGTACTTGGGTTAATCAATCGATCCAGGCTGTGGCCTATCTATCTATCTATCCTGATGTGATCTCCATCTCGATCTCTTCATATCCCCTTTCGAGATGTCATAGCAAGGCGACTACTCTTCCATGTACTCCAATACATATTATGGCTAAAATGTCATTTTCCCCAATAGTTTTATTTCAAATTATGTTTTCTTCCATGAGGACATAAAACAATATACCTGGGTTATATTTAGATTACCGCCCCAGGGGAATGGGTACTGAGGAGAAAACTACAAATCCCTGATAATAAAGTACATGGCCTATGGGAAAGTTGTCCATGCCCCTTGTCATAATTTACTTACCCTGTTAATTGCCAATTTGAAATCTACATACTATTAGTGATGTCAATTTTAAACCAGCTATAACTGTCTTATTGGTTGTCCAATTTCTTTCAATTTTTCACCATTCTTCCTACCTTATTTTTCTCCTTCCCAATACATAATTTTATGGCCAAGGCTGGATTCCCCTTTGAATGTACATTTTCAAAGGCTGTGCTCTTTACTTTTCTCCCCCCCTCTTATCCCCCCCCCCTCTCTCTCTCTCCCTCCCTACCTTCATTTAGTTATTCTCTCCCTTTCAATTCTTGTGCTTCTTTCTCTCTTTTCCCTTCTTTTTTTTGGCCCTCTCCCTTTTCTTTTTCTATTTTCCCTTCTTTACCCTCTCCTTTCCATTCTCTTCGTCCTTTTTCTTTCTCTCGCTCCCCTCTCCTTTCACCCGATTTGACGTTTTGACAAGTCTGTTCTGGGGCCCGTTGCAGAAAGAGTTGCAATCAATTGCAACTCAAAAAATCATGCGCAACTTGATTTTCAACCAATCAACAGCGTGCATTTTGGACTTGCGATTGATTTTTTTGACTTGCGTTTAAAGACAACCCTTTCTGCAACGGACCCCTGGTCGTCTTCTGGAGAATGGTTGTAGAAAACACTTGTCGAAACATCCAGTTTGAGTTGTCCTTTTCAGGACCAACCAGGGTGACCAGATTTCACAAAATGAAATACGGGACAATTGACAAACGAAGATCAACAAAAAGCCACACAAAGTGTTAGACTTGTGAAAAAAAAAGAATTGGAAGGGAAGGTGAACGAAAGAATGAAGGATAGAAAGAAAAGAGATGATTGAGAAGGAAAGAATATAAAGGAAAACGGAAAAAACAGAAAGTTAGAACAAAAGAAGGACGAAAGAAATAATTAAAGAGATAAAAAAAAAGGTTTCCGTCATTCTCTGAAATGAAGAAAGAAAGAAAGAACGAAAGAAAGAACGAAAGAACGAACGAACGAAAGAAAGAAAGAAAGAAAGAACGAACGAACGAACGAACGAAAGAAAGAAAGAAAGAAAGAAAGAAAGAAAAAGAAGGAGCAAAGAAATAATGAAGGAAATAAACATGTTTCCCTCATTCTTTGAAAGAAAGAAAGAAGAAAACTGGAAGGAAAAAAGGGAAAGAAATAAATAAAGAAAGAAAGGAATAAAGAGCGGAAGGGAGGAGAGAACGAAAAAAGATAAAATAATGGAAGGAGAGAAAGAACGAAAAGAAACAGAAGCCAAGGTAATTATAAGGAAAGAAAGAATGAATGAAATAAAAAAAAATATTTGATAAAGAAGGAAAGTAAGAGAAAGAAGGAAAGAAAGAAAAATGAACAGAGAGAGAGAAAAGAAAACGTCTAGGAAAGAAAGATAGGAAATAAATATAGATGGAACAAAAAAGGCAAGCAGAAAGGATAGGGTATATATAAAAGAAAGAAAAAGAGAAAAGTTCAAACTTCAAGTAAACAAAAAAATCCAATCATCTAATAAAAATCATAATTTTATTTGGTGTTTTTAAAAATGTATTCTTAAAATTTAAAAAATAAAATGTTTTAGAAATGAATAAAATTTCAAAGTGAAACATATTGTCAAACTTAAAAATTAGATGTAACATCGCGGCATCGTACACACCAAGACTCAAAACGAAAGCTGAAACAACTATAGATCTATGAAAAGTCAATAACTTGTTCCTCTGATTACATCTCCAAATCATTAATCTGAGAATCCATAGTATAATTTTAAGAATTTCCCACCGATTTTGTGATTATTTTGGTGGAAAAACTGTTTATCATGTGAGATTGTTTGCACCATTGAGAATTTGCTCCGATCCTACATGCCTAGCTGTAGCCTGTCACACACAGGCAGGAGCTAGGCCAGTTCGTTTGCAATCAATGTATCGGGTTATCAAGAGATCACTGCAGAACTTGCAAAAGTTTACAGTTATCGATTTAATTGTTGTCCCTGCTTCGTCAGCTGTTGGTTATCTAATGAAAATTTGTCACTTTTAAAACTACATTTTGTTCAATATTCTGAAATACGGGACAAATAGGCGTCCCCAGGAAGGGTTTGTCGGGACGCCGGGACAAAGGAGCAAAATAAGGGACAATCCCGGGAAATACGGGACGTCTGGTCACCCTGGGACCAACACCTGCCCACAAAGAAGACTCAGGGTACTGTGAAACCTCTATCTACACTCATTAATGCTCAGGACATCCCCCCCCGGTCACAGTCGGCTTGTCCCCTCTCGCACACACAAGCCAATCAAAAAGGAACAACAGGGGTCACTTTCACAAAGGGTTACAACTCATAACTTTGGTAACAGGGCTAAGCATCCAATCACAATGAAGGTTACCATGGTAGTTACAATAGCAATGTTGCAATAGTTCTAATTCTTTGTGGAACAGACCAAGATAGATTGTACACCAGCCCACACTTACACTAAAACACACTAAAACAAACACAACCTCCATGCAATCAATGACAATGATACACGATTTTGATTATCTCTATTTCTTCTTCAAATGACCATAATACATTCTAACTATCATACATTGAAATATTAAGGTAATTTTTTTCGCCACAAGGCACTGATTGGGCAATGTGATCTATTTTATGTGCACATTGGATGTGCAATACCTTTAAAAGAGAGTAGCCAGGTTTCATTATACATGTAATAGTAATCGACTTTGCCAAGAAAATATATCATTTCATAGCTATAATTAAATGCTTGAGGGCATAGGCAGCCCAGATCAATCTGGGGGTAACAAAAACATTATCATGTCAAGCAGGGCCTGGGTACATATAAATTTAATATTCATCATCGAAATATGACTAAGGGGTCAAGGTGAAAAAAGCTAAATCCTGCTTTTTTTTATTAGGATATAGGAGAAAAGGAACATTAAAACGGGAATATCTTTGTGGTGAGAAGATAATAAAAAATTTTCACTCAAAATCCCCCTTACTCCACAATGTATGAGCTTGACTCTTTGGAATATAGAAAATTACCATCAAATTCTCACAGAATATATATAAATTTTACATCACAATAAAGCTATTTACAGCCAATGGTGGTTACTTTTTATACAAGACTATAACATCGATATGAAATGTACAAATTTTATATACAATATGATATAACAATGCATTATGAATCACTAAATGGTCCGTTAACCATATTCATTAATCAAAGTGAACAACTGGCCATTTTCAATTTAATTTGCCACATGCAATTCACATAATTGGAGTATTCTTTAAGAATTCTCAACCATATTTTCTACAATTTAATAACATTAGTGATATAATATCAGTTTACATCTTGGAAAAAATTTGTGTTTTTTGTAAATCAAGCAAAATATTCAGCATTATACTTTTTTCTCTTTTGATTCAAATCAACTTTTTGTTGGGTTGGTCTTGTCCTTAAGTGAATCTTTGTCCAACATCTGGGTCCTGTCTTACAGTTACGATTGATCCAATCGATCATAATTCTATGGAAATCCATCAGTGTCATAATTTTTTCAACAGGAAATTTGCACAATGTCCTTTGTAAACAAAGAGAAGCACAGTGAAATTTTAAGAAAACAATGAATGCATGAATAGTTGAAAAATATTTTGAACAAACCTGCATACTAGATGTTGATGTTTCTTGCCGTCCATAGTTGTGATTGATCGGATCAATCGCAACTCTTTGTAAGACGGGGCCCAGAGATAAGTGAAGAGCAGTTATTTCAAGAACCTGAATACAAACAAGGCCGAAATGGCATTCAAGCACACATACATTCTCAATCACATTTCATCAAAGCTGCTATTACACCTATCTATCGTAGGCTAAAGCTATCTCTGTTGCTTTAGGAACAGATATAGCACAAATCTAAAATAAGCAGAATCAGCAAACACATCCCTATTTTTTAATCTTTATCCCCATTCCTTCAAACTTCTGAATAAGGGAAGATTAAGAACATCACAAGCAAAATGTGAAGAGATTAAATCAAGAAGACGATGCCTTCAGAAACCATGATCTGATTGTCGTCTTGCATCTTAGAGAGGGCACTGTCTATCTCGGCTTTGCTAAATGGTGCTTCTTTATGTTCGGTAGTAAGGGCTTCAGATATTTGAGTCATCGGGATCGACTGGGCATGCGTTGCTTCAAAGGTCTTGTGCACGGTAGATTTGAATAACTTCAACCTGTTGAAACAAAGGGGGAAAAAACAATCAATTGCGGACTGATTAATAATAATAAGACATTTCATCAACAAATTAGTACTCTAAAAAAGAACATGAAACAAACTTTGTACATTAACCATGTTAATGTTCTATTATCTCTGTTTCTGATTAATATATTTTACCTCATTTATGTTCTATTATCTAATTCTGATGTAGGCCTATTTGTATTTCAAGTGGGAAATACTTTTTTTCTTTGCACTAATCTGTCCACCTATGGCACAGGAGGAAAGGAAAGGCTAAATGGAAAGATATCGTGAGGAAGGAAAGCGGTAAGGTTTGTTCTGGACTGAAAGGAAGCTCAAGACAGAATGAAAGTGGAAGGAGGGAGTGTTATTATGGTGTAAGAGTCGTTCATCCTAATAAGAGGGAAAATGCCGAGTGGAATAAATGGTGATGACGTACCTTTGAGGGTCAATAGTTGTCTGTGTGTCCTGTGAATCATCGGTGTCCATAGGTTGAGTTTGGGATGAATCCTGGCTTAACGAAGGACGCTTACGAGGCGTTGGCATCACTAAGAAAAATAAGAGATAACAGAATGTCATCTAAAGCCAATAAAACCCAACAGCCTTGTACTGGCCTATTTAGCGGTCTCTCTCAGTATTTTTTTCTCTTTTTAAATAGACGTTTGAGCATTTATTTTACATGTTTAGTAATTAGATGTTAGGAAATTACAAAGATCATATCCTGATCCTAACCCTAACCCATACCCTTTCCAATTCTATGCTTGCAGTCTTTTCAAATAAATAAGACAAAAAAGTATGCATATAGATTATTTAGATTTGGCATCCAATCAAATTTTTACTTAAGATCTGTACATTTCTTAATAATTAACACACTTTTAGCTTCTATCCTTCACACAACTATTTCAGGGAAGTTGCATTATTATGATCTAGTAATGAAATGGAATGGTGACATGCACTTTTGGGGGGATTTTCCAAAACCATATGGGCTTTCAAATGCACAATGCTCTTGCAGATGGAAAAAAAAACCACATTAAAACATGTGTATATCTCACCCTGGTTTTAACAATATGACTGAAAAAAAAAAAGTTACCTGAAATTACATTGATCCAATAACCAAATTTGTGCAAGATTTATGAAATAGAAACATAGAGATGATTTTTCTCAATAAATAACGATTTTGTAAAAAAAAATTGTATCGTAATTTTTAAAGAAAAAATTACTCTTATTTCAATTGCAAAAACGCACTAAATACGCCAAAAACGTACTGGTTGGCAGCTTTGATTACAGCAAACCTTCTTACCTTCATCATCACCAGATTCTTCGTAGCTATCAAAGTCATAAGGATCTTCCTCTCCCTCTGCTCCTGCAGGCCTCTCTTTCCTCTGTGCTCCCTTCTTTTTGCGTCTGTTGGCATAGAATTGATTCATACAGACTGATTATTATTATTTGTCACCTTGGAAGATGAAACGCAAACTGAATCGCATTGACCCGCATGTCTCTCCTCAGAATATAACTTTCTTGCAAAAAGAGAAGGGCCCGTCTTTTTTTTTCAACGAAAAATAACAAAAAAAAAACAATGGTGACCCATGTGAGCACACTCATTCATTTCATAAACAATTCTGGGGTTTTCATTGACGGAGATTGCATTTTCAGACGTTTTCCTCAAATGCATGGGATTTAATATTTCACCATTTTATAATCATTTGTTATCAACCAACTTTCATGATCATCACTTCACCATTTCGAATCTGTTGGGTTTAATGAATTTCTGTCTCTCTAGATGTAAAGATAACAGCCGTTGCATTTCTTTTTTTGACAAGAATCATGCAGACACCATACCTCTGTTTCTTTTCCTTTTTGGCCTCTTCGTCATCCTCCGAGCCACTGTCGCCCTCTTGTGGCCTCTTCCTCTTCTTTTCTAGAACCTGACAAAATCAAAATATTAATATCATTATAGCTTATTGACAAAAAACTTGAATAAATGATAATTGGAAACATGAAATTTCATGACGAAGCTTGTCAGAAACAAATTAATTTCACTAAGATTGTCAAAGTTGATAAACTAAAAATTCTGAAAACTTTCATGATTCTGTGACCCAGAGGGTTTCATAAAGTCGTTGGTTAGTTGGGAATGACTGGTGACCTTTTTTAAGAACACCAACGGAAATCTGGTATGTATCACTTACAAGAAAGAATCTCCAGTTGTTTGTAAAGTCTCTTGTAAATTAAGAACAGCTTTACGAAACACCCACTTAGTGAGGAATGTAGTCATAACCTTGCCTTATATCTCCACTCATGAGCAGTTCAAATCACTTTCAAGTAATCACGATTGATAGGTCAAGAAAACCATATTATGCGACTGAATAATTGATGCATGTACATGCTGGGCCTCACCCACAAGGATCAGTTGACTTCTACAAGTCCTGCATCAGTATGATTTGTAAATCTTTGTGACTGTAAATCTTTAATGTTGCCGATGAATTTAATTCAAATAAAAAAAACCTAAATCAAGATCACCTGTTTACAAAGACCTTAAATGGTCTTTATTGACAGGTTCCACAGTAAACAGTCCCACCTACCTTCTTGAAGATGGCAAACTGAACAAGTTGAATGGCTGCTTCAGCATCCTGAAGATCAACAGTCTTGCTCATACGAGCTTTGGCGTGGGCCGTGGAGAGGCGGATCAAGGTCTCAAGTGAACGGGCCGTTACAGGAGCAGTCTAGATCAAAACATCAAACCATCAACAAGGTGTTTAAACCTTCCATATCAACATTCAAGATCTTTGAGCACAGCTCGGAAAAAGCTACATTTTTGAGACCTGGCAATAGCAGCAACATATTGTCTGAAAAACGTCTCCTTATTCATGTAGAGAACAGTTTTTAAGCAAAAGAAGGTTGTTCATAGCAATAACTTTAAAGCTAAGTTTTTTTCAGTTTCTCAAGATATGAAATTTAATCAGCCTAACATGAAATACAATACAAATGGTTAAGGGCTGAAAATGCAATGTTTCGGGTAATGTTCATAACTAGTGCAGACAGGCTGCTTTGCTAATACCCTTGACAAAGTAACTGTGTTGTAATCAGCTAAGGAATTGAGAGAGTGACAGAACTTAAGATAAAATTTGCACTCAGTAAATGAACAAATAGAATCCAATTCTACATTTCAAATATTATGAAGGAATGTATCCATTCTGCTGAATAAAGCACCTGTTTTCATATAAATTACAGCTTACTGCAATCTTTAAAAAAATTGTTTTACAAACCTTGAAATATTTCATGACATAAATGAACAGAACTTTAGATACCTTAGCAATGTTGTTAGCAGTGGCATCTTGGCTGCGAAGTTTAGAGTATTCATCTGCGATGCAGTCAGCTGCTTCTCTCGTCAACTGAGGCTGCATTCCTTTAGCAATGTGGATGTACTTCCTCATGAATTCCATGCTTACATACTTTTGCCTGAAAATATATAAAATGATACATTTTTTACACCCATTCATTGTCCAATATCCACTGAAAGAATTCAACCATTTCATTGTCGTGTATATCTATAAGAGTTAAAGATTTTCAGACAGTACATATTCAAATGGTGTTTAATAAATTTCTTTCAAAAAGTATACTCTCCTAAAATTAAGAAATTGACAGAACGTGCAACATACAGATTGAACCACTATAAAAAAATAAGTGGGTGGCCTTTTGCCTCAAAATTCTACAACTCACAAACAAAAATTGAAGAAAAATATTTTTTTTTCAGTCAAATGAAACAGTTGGGTCGCCCTGATTGTAACACAAATCCATAATAATAATGACCTTTAACCTTTGACCTCCATACCCCTAAACATTCACTTTATTGTTACTCACATAGGCATACACGATCCGAATATAAAGTTGATCCATCAGTAGGTTCTTCAGTCATTGTGAGAACAAAAATGGTATGTACAGACAGACAGACAACCTGGAAACATGTTGCCTCATCACAGGTGGGCACAGGAATACAAAAAATATCACCCCAACAGGATTGAACAAATCATCCCAAAAAGATGTACTTACTTCTTTCTTGCACCATGGAGTAGTTTATCATGCTTGTCAAAGACTTTAGTTTCTTGCTTCTCTTCTTCGATAGCATCAGGGTCATTGGTAGCCAAGAACTCAACTGAACTACCAAGTGGCATCGCTGCATTAGAAAGAAACGGATGGCCATTACATTAATTAAGTGAACACTTAGTTACGAAGAATGTGAATAGCATTTCTATATAAAGGTAGGTGAGAAGAGCACAGTTGATTAAATGCTTTGCTAAAAGGCATAAGAACCATGACTAGGGATAGAACATTGGACTTTCTTCTAGTTGGTGCCTTGCATCATTTGAACTTCACACCTCCACAATTCTAAAATTTGCATGAATGGGTAGGTTTTGAGGGTTTTCCAGATTTAAAAAAAAGTCATGTTCGTTATCACATCTGTAAACGGCTTGTTTAATTCATGATGCAACAATTCAGGCAATTTACAATCCTTGCAGTCTTACTTTGATGTCATCCTCGCACACTAATACTCAAGAGATTTAATCCAACCATCATTTGGTATAAAAAATGCTTAATGTCATATTCCTTATTGATAGAATGGTCTAATTAATTATGTCTTGCTTTTTTCATTTGGTATTCCCATCATTTTGACTTTACCTTTGAAAGGCTTTATGTCTTGTGTCGATTCTGTCGCTTTCTGTTGTTATTGTTCTGTTTATCATGATGTAACCTTACTTTCATTTTCATTTTTTTAACATTGTACTGTATTTTATCAGACTTTGGAAATGTGGGATTACAACAAATGGGATTAGGCCAATTGGGATAAGGCCAACTGGGACAAGACTAATTGGGATAAGGCCAAATGGCATTAGACCAAAAAGAATTAAACCAAAAGGGATTACACAAAAATGGATTAGACAAAAGGGATAAGACAAAAAAGGATTGGACTAAGTGGGATCGGACTAAGTGGTATTGGACTAAGTGGGATTCGACTAAGCAGGATTCGACTGAGTGGGATTCAACTGAATGGGATCCGACCAAATGGGATTAGGCTAAATGGGATTACACTAAATGGGATTAGACTACCGTATCTTCCGGTGTATTAACCGCGCCTTTTTTCCCGCTTTATAATCCTGAAATAATGGGTGCGGTTTATACACAGAAACAACAAAGTTTCGTCGGAAAATTGACTACGTTTTGTCGGTAATATAACCTTCAAGTGAACCAACAATAATATAGAATATTTAATGTATAATTATTTGTTGGTTACTAAAAATAGGGAGTATATTTTGCGAAGTTTTCTTCGAAAATCTTCTTTGTAAAGATTGTTTTATATTATTTATTTAACTACTATCAATTTAAAAATGTTTTCCAAAAAAAACCTGATTGTTTTGTGATGAAAACTTTTTTTTTTCCAACTAAAATTGCATGGGAAATGCTCTTCAATAGACATGTTTTCGTAATCGATCGTAATCGGTTATTAAAAAGGCAATAAATAATGTCCTTCATTCTTTATTTCTCTAGTTTTTCTTTCAATATTAAAAAAAAAAACTATCCCTTTTTATACCATAATTTTGATATTAAAAAATGCCATTTTATGGTCACCTTTTCCTTAAAAAAACATGTTTTTTTTGTAATGAAAACTTATTTTTTTACACCTAAAAAGTGCATTGAAAATGCTTTACAATAGGCATGTAATCGTAATCGATCGTAATCGTAATCGGTTTGAAAATAGGCAATAAAAAATGTCCTCTATTCTTCATTTTTTCTCCCTCACTTTATCTCAACATTTTTGTTTTCTTTTTCTGTTTTTAGGCTATAAGTTTGATATATAATACTGCCATTTCATTTTTTTTTTCTTTATTCTACAAAGAAATAATTAATATTCTTTGAAAAATAAAGTTCAAGAATGTAGTAACCATTTTTTAAAATACAAAAATTAGTAATATATCTTTTGGTCTGTCAAGAAATTATAAGTTTAATTTGCTCATCCAAATAATACCAAACTCGGTTGCCAATTTTTTTTTTTTTGAGCCTCCCGACTTAGGGGTGCGGTTAATACACGGCCGCGGTTTATATTCCGAAAAATACGGCAGATGGGATTACACTAGGTGGGAATACTTACCATCTCCATCCTGCTCTCCCGATTGTCTGTATCGATGCATCCTAAGGACGTGATCTGAGATCTTACGATCATGTTCAGGATCCATCTAATAGAACACGAGAAAAGAGTTTATGGTGACATAAGAGCAAGATTTACATAGTATTTTTGCCAGAGGATGTGAAGCACGCAGATAACCTTTTAATTTCAATTGTTCCCTTTTCTTTTCTTTTTTTCGTTCATTACTTTAAAAATCCTGGGGGTGAGGAAATCGCTTCCCTAATCCACCCCACTCCCCCTTGGGTCTAACTTAATTTCTTTGTTATGATTGGATACTGACCTGGTCAAGAACAATAAAGATGACATCAAAACGAGAGAGAAGAGAGTCTTGTAGGCCTATGTTCTCCATGGGTGTCTTATACTGGTCATACTAAAAAACACAGAGCAAATTACAAAAAAAAAAATTAAGAATGCGTATAGATAATTTAATGAAACTACTTTTAAATCATTCATCCAAGACAAATACTTTTTCTTTTGAATAATTTTGATTTTGTTTGATGAACTCTTGAGAGTTCCTACCCCAATTAAAGAAATCTTGAGGGTTAAACGAGACATGGCTCCAAGAAAAATTTCATTGTCAATTTAATACTGGCACAGTTGTTGCTTGGTTACTCAAATTTCATCGTACTTTAAAAAAATTTGTTTGGCATAATTTTTTTTTTAATCGGTTATAGCTGTTTCAAGGAAAAATCAGCATAATGTTGAGCCAAGCAATACAATGCAATATTTGCAATCGATTGCAGATATTCCATTGCAGTTTTATGATTGATAAGTTTTAGCTGAAGAAAATCAGATTATATTCCTTGTTGGAGGAAGCAGATCAGCAATCAATCAGAAATTTACAATTAATTGCAAGCAAATAATTGAGTATCTGAATATAAAAACGGCCAAGTCCAATTTTTGGCGAAATTGAGTTAAATATGGGAAATATAAAATGACCCATCTTGTGTATAAATGATAAATCTGAAATCTCAGAAATGCCTTAAATAAAGAAAAAATCTGGTGTGAGTGTACGTCAAGGACTTGGGCTTTTGTTACATTCTTATCAAAGAGCCCTCTCTCTTACTTCTACGACTTACTACCGAAGTCTACCATGGATATGAATGTAAGAATGACCAAGTATATATGATTCTAAAAACGACCCAAGTCCACCAGACAAAACGGCCCCACCAACAAGTAACATGAATATTAATATTCATAAAAAATGTACACTTTAATTTGTTTTATGATGCTCTTGATGTCTTTTTGGGACCCAAAATAGACTAGCAATTGATGCAAAATATTTTGCAACAACCCATTATTCACAATAACATCATTGTGAAACACCCCCAGAATGATGTAACTTACCCGTCCATAAACAGGGTTTGCAGCTGCTAATACACTACACCTAGCGTTGAGCTTGGCATGGATACCCGCCTTAGCGATGGTGACACGCCCCTGTTCCATTACCTCATGTATAGCCGTACGATCTTGATCACTCATCTAAAAAATTACAATCAACAAAATGAATCCATCAATTGAAGGGCAACAATAGCCAACACAATTTCCTTTTTAGCTATGAAGCTGAACACTTTGTTTCCCACTTAATGGTGAATGACGTTCATATTTGCAGATGCTATTTCAGGCTTTCATCAAAATTGAATTAAACGAGAAAAATTATATAAATATGCATATTTTTTAATCGTTTCATTGTGAGAAGTACATAAGCAGGTTCTTGGCAATTACATAATATTCTACCCTCTCGTCATTTTCTCAAATTAATACAAATCACAAGCACTACTTTATAAAACACTTTTTAAAGAGAGTCCTTTAAATGATCTTATTACCTTGTCAAACTCATCAATGCAGACTACTCCACGATCAGCAAGTACCATAGCACCAGCCTCGAGACGACGCTCACCCGTTTCTTGGTCTGTGGTAACAGCGGCGGTGAGACCAACACCGGATGAACCTCTTCCAGTTGTTGGAATGGCTCTCGGTGCGGTGTGCAGAACATACCTACAAATTAACGAAATCAAAGGCAATCATTTGGGTGCAGTGTACAGAATGTATTTACAAAACATCAACATCAAAGAGATTCCTTTTGGTGCAGTGTGCAGAATGTACCTATCAATTAACATCAAAGACCATATCATTTTACCTTGAGATGACCTTTGACCCCATCATCTTCAACAACACACACGTGGTGTTACCCATGCAATGATCATGATTTTATATACTTAGTGTGGACACAATTGATGCAGAAATAAAGAAATGAAAGTCGAAAATACAGACCCTAAACAGAATTTTTGTAACAGATTACTAGTAACACCCCTACAAGAAAAGCGATCACTAGGTCTCTGCCCAAATTCATTCAGGTGCCACAAAAACAGACCAGGAGCTCTCCATTTCCAACTAGTTGTGCTTTAATAAAAAGTATGAGATACTTACCTCAACATCTGTGACTTGGCTGTGGATGGGTCTCCAATTAATAATACATTGATGTCACTGGAAAGAAAAAAAAATATTGTTTTAGGGCTTATTCATACATAGGTCATGCATAATGGGATAATTTTTCCTGCAGCTGTATCTAGAATTCATCAATAAATACCATCAATTTGTGGTTTATAGGTGGATAGTTTACCAGACTGTTAAGAAAACATGAGTGCTTCTTAGAAAGGACTAAGAGGACCTAGATGGCTTTAAGTCCTCCCAAGGAATTCATTTCTGAAAAATCCTGTAGACAGGTAGTAAAGATACGTGCAAGTGCTCTTCCGTCGGTGCTTCGTGTGCCTCTTTCTTAGTCTGCCTTATACAGACCCTAATTTTATCTTTACTCAACAACTGGATCCTGGGAATACTTACCCACGAAGTCTGGTACCATTCTCCAATACTTTCTCCATTCCTCCCAACAGCATGCACAGCACTGCCTTCTTAATGTACTCATGACCGTGGATAGAGGGCGCTAGACTCTTGGCCAACAGCTCAAAGACATCTTCCTTTTTATCCTGGGAGAACTTGCGGATCTTTGCAATGTCTTCTGCGGTGAAGTTTGGAACAGTCTCCTTACTTAGAAGCTGTACGTGGTTGGCTATGATGATGGTTCTGTACATGGAGATGAACGAATTCATCATTTTGTTTTTAATTCATCCAGACATTATTCTCAAGGAAATGACATCCACTGTATACTGTAAATGCGATTCAGCTAAACGGTTATGAATATCACTGATGTACTGGTATTCAATCAAGTACATTTCTTTTTACAATCTTTGTATTGTAATTATCATATTTTTATCCAAATTGCTTGATTGTATAGCAGATTTCAATAATTTTACAAACCAAACATGAAAAACATAATTCATCCTAAGATTCAATTTTTCAGCTTGATCTAAAAAATTTAAACAAGCATCATGTCCAAAACTTGAAAGCTTCCATATGAAGGGAGGGAAACCTATCTAAAAATTATTTCAAATTGAAGACAAAAGATATATCTGCCAAATAAATTATATAATATATTAATATATATGATATATTATAATATCATACAATTACAAATAATTATGTCAAAATCATATGGGTTTGCAGCTCTGATAAATTGTAATGTCCCATGGGAGAAGTCTATCGTTCACTCAACAAGGTGTATTCCATGGTATTCCCTTTTGAGGTATTCATTTTTAAGAGGGAAGTAAAAGCTATTCATAAGATGATTATGCTACTTTTTTTAAGAGATCGGTCTAAGTGCACCCCCATCTTAAATTAATAGTGGACATAAGAGGTCATTTGGAACATGACCTAACCACGAATTGCTTGTAAACCAAGGAATATATCATTACCTGAATGTGCCGTTAGTGTAACTACCTTGCTTGTTTGGGAGGCACCGGAATGTACCAATGATTTGGACTCGGTCACCGGGCTGAAACAAGAAAAAGAAATATGGTTACCATTCACAAATATTTCAGCAACTACAATTGTGAAGAAAATATGAATAACCTATATTAGTTATTTTAGGCCTAAAAAATGTTCTGTTGCCCTCATAAGTTCAAAATCGAAAAGTTGGGTCAGTCAGTGTTTTTTTTTTTCTCTAATACCTGCATGGGATGATTTCTAAATGCAGTGAAACATGTCAAAATGCATATTAAAGTGGTTGATTTTTTTTTAGCCACCGAACAAAATTTTGAGCAAAGTCTTTGCCCAAATCTGATATCATCTCATAAAAAAATAGTGATCTTGATTTCCACATTTTATGGTCGGTCGGATGAGGGCAATATTCACATACACCTTTAATAAATTTCACTGAGAGATAGTCTGCAATGTATTTACATGTTCATATTGTATATTGTTTCAAATGTTTAATTCATAAAACATATACATGTAGAGCACATAGTGACAAGTGTATTAGGCACTTGATCATATCTTATACATATTCATGTATCATGGATGTACATCATTCTATGTATAAAATACTGGCTGTGGGGCAGAAGACTTCATACCACAGTTATTCTGTTCAATCTTTCTGTCCCTGGCACTTGAGTGGCTAATCCCTATTATGTATTGTTAATTCTTTGATCTGAATTTTTTGTATTTTTTATGTAATCTTCATTTTGCCAAAAAAGTACTAACAATATTCATGTATGGATGATGTTGATCATCCTAGTAAAAGAATCGCTTTAGAAGTTGATCTGTTGTCTCACAATAAAGAAAACTGCTATTGCCATAACACTTGCAATGACAGTTTCTTTTATCGTGAAACAGACCAACTCCTATAACAAATTTTCATGTCAAATGAAAATAAGATAACGACAGTCTTCTCTTACCTTGCAGACGTCTACCAGATCGTTGTCGACGATGATGTCGACAGACCTCGGAAGCTGGCCAGCAGGAGCTTTCTCAGGCATCTCTTGAATTGTGATGGTCTGATGGTCTTTATACATGGACAGTCCAAACTCTGTCTCAAGGGGGTTACCTTGGTCGTCCTGTCAAGTCAATCATTTGGGAGTGACAATCAGTTTGAAAGCTATGGTGGTCGGGCCCCATCAACACAGATTTCTGACCACCACTTAAGTGTAAAAAAAAACTCATTGCAAAGAATTTTATTTGCCTAAATTTCCGTCTCCAATCTTGTTTTATTTGCACGATTTCGATACGCATTCTCATGTTTGATAAATTTGCCTAATTCATTTACAATATCTATTCATGTATGTAAACTCAAATGGTAGTTACAATAGCAAATTGACCACAGCTCTGTATGTCTTCATGAAACAAGCCATCCCTATGTCTTCAGGAGCCTGTTGCAGAAAAAGTTGCGCTTAAACACAATTAAAAAAATCAAGCGCAAGTCCCAAATACAGGTGCTTCATTGGCTGAAAATCAAGTTCCGCAAGATTTTTTTTGAGTTGCGTTTGATTGCAACTCTTTCTGCAACGGGCCCCAGGTCACTGATTTCTTCAAAACGAAAACTATGACAAAGACACCTATCAGCTCACGCATCAACAAGAGTAATCACCACCAATATTCAGTGTGGTCATTTCTTCAGCTTAGATTTCACAGAGACTGGTTCATGATAACAAACCTGCAGGCAATTTCATATAAAATTTATTGTAGTAACTAATTTGCAGTAACAGATAAAAGCTACTGAAATCCTTATTGGCTGAGAGTAAATTTTGCCATAGAAACTGTTTGTTTGTCATTATAACAAGTCTTTCTGAAATGGGACCCCGATGGGTGTTTCATAAAGCTGTTTGTAAAGTTACGAAAGACTTTACGCACGACTGGAACATGTTCTTAGGTCATAACTCAATTACACAGGGATATCACATAGCACAAGAGAGGATCACCAGTCGTTCGTAAAGTCGTTTGTATCTTACAAACAACTTTATGAAAAACCCACCAGATCTCATTCTACAATGACATGGCCATTTAGCCTTGATTTTAAAGAATTAATGAAATAATCATTGCTGCAACTACATCCCTTTAGCTCTAACATATTGACATACCTTTGTTGGATAGACAGAGCTAGAAGGGAAAGCATCGAGAGAGGTGAGATCGGTGTATTTACGTTCCATCGTCTTACGAGTAGCTGGACAGTAATGGACGCTGCGCACCACCTTGGGTCTAACAAGTGAGCCTGCAAATACAGAAAATTTTGTGATTATTTAATAAAGTTAAAATTGTCAAAGCTATTTCAGTGGTTTCACACTGATGTCATTCAAGTGTGAATGAACAGTAATGACAAAGCAAATCTAATATAGCAAAACAAGTTATACTATTTAAAACAAGAGGATAAAACGATAAAGTATAATTCAAGGTAAATATAGAAATGGTGAACCAAACTAGGTAACATACAAAGAAATAAGGTGGAGTCATTAAAAAATGTTTGCGAATCCCAATATGAAGTATGCCATTATCATCTGTTGTCATTTGCAGAGCTGCCAACCTGAACAAGAACATGATTTCAGTATTTTTAAAGCTGAAAGTGAAAATCAGTATTTTGGCGAGGAAATCAGTATTTTCAAAGAAATACCATAGGACAACACATAAAACTGAAACTTGAGAAATCAGTATTTTGCATGAAACCATCAGTATTCTTATTTTCAGTACTAAATACGGAAAATCCGTACTACTTGGCAGCTCTGCATTTGTGCCTGGGAGGCTGAACCTTCGGATCTCTCTCTCTCTCTCTCCTAATATTACTGATTGGGGTATACAGGTGGACCACTTCTCACAGAGCTCCCCCTTACCTGTGATGGAATTCACTAAGTTTTGAAAATTTGTGTTCCTGCCCCTTTTCACAAAAACTAATTGCATACTTAAAGGGGAATGAAACCTTTGGAACAAATAGGCTTGTGTAGAAACAGAAAAATCAAAGAATAAGAATAAAGAAAGTTTGAGAAAAATCGGACAAATAATGAGAAAGTTATGAGCATTTGAATATTGCAATCACTAATGCTATGGAGATCCTCCCATTGGCAATGCGACAAGGATGTGTGATGTCACTGATGAACAACTTTCCCTTTGGTGGACTATAAAATACCCTCAAAATGTCTCTTTTTGCTTTTTCTTACGATGATACAAACTCTTTATCCACTATGTATTCTTAAAAAATATGTATTACATGCCCTCATGTAGAAAGAACACATGATCTATGGATAGATGTGATAAAAGAGGCAATTCAAGTGAAATATATACTAAAGTAATGGGGGGAGTTGTTCATCAGTGACATCACACATCTTTGTCGCATTGCCAATTTGCTATCTCCATAGCATTAGTGATCGCAATATTCAAATGCTCATAACTTTCTCATTATTTGTCCGATTTTTCTCAAACTTTTGTTGATCTGTTTCTTTGATTTTTCTGTTTTCACACAAGCTATCTTGTTCCAATGGTTTCATTCTCCTTTAATTTTACTCACATTTTGTAACGATACCCTCTACACAAACCAGGTTTCCAAGGTAACTGGCTGCTAGAGTACGCGGAGTGACGTGCTTGGCCCCAAAGCTTCCCTCAAATCCAACAAAGAAGTCGTCGTGCTGCTTGCCGTATGCGGTATCAGCCGACGTGACAAACTCCTTCAGCGCTCGCTGGAGGCAGGCCACCTCTTCGTGGGCTTCATTCAATAGCCTAAAAAGAGCAGAAATTATTAATTGGCATTTGATCTCAAACATTTGTAATTTAAGACAATGGACTGATTGAAAGAGGTTTAACGACACTATCAACGGTGTCTGAATATCAATCTGCAAAGTTATATCAAATGGTAGGATTTTGTTTTCTTAATGTTATTCATATATGATCTATGGATTGAATTACAAAGAAAATGGAGTATACGTTAAACATACTTCACCGGAAAAAAATTCTTACTTTTTTTAAATAGAGTACCATAGTAGTTTCTTCAATGTGCAAATGTTGTGACTCTCCCTTACATTGCTTAAAGTTTCCTCCAAAAGACAATTTCAGTAAAATGCCTTGCCAAAAGGTATAACTTACGACTGGAATTCTGACAGTTTCTTACTTAATATCTAATGGAGAGGAACTCCATACAGCAGTGTAAAACATATCTGAGGAAAAAATTGACAGTGAAGAGTTATAAAGATTTGATTATATTCTTAATCTATCCTCTCCAACTTTGCAGCTAATGAAAAATAGGTCTACTCACCTAGAAGCTCTCTTGGGATACTTTCGTCGGAGGTCATTGATGTTGACAATCAGACGACACTGGTTCTTTGAAATCATGCTCTGAACCTTCTCATGATAGATTCCTTGATCGGCCTATAGATGTAAAATTAAAAGCATATTAGATCCCGGGTACAAAGAGTTGCAATTGATCCGATCAATTGCAATTATGGAAAGTCAGCAAAGTCAACATAGAAACGTGTGTTTGTTCCCCAAAAATTCTAGACATATAAATCCACTGATTTCTTGATAATTTGGTGCGTTCTCTTTTATTTACAAAGGACATTTTGCAAGTTTCCTTGAGAAAAAATTATGGCATTGATGGATTTCCATAGTTCAAAGAAATCGAGAGAATACCAGTACTGAATCCCGAGTGTATTAATATACATGTATTTCTCTATCTGCTCCAATGTTTCAATATGAACTCAAGGGAGGGGGGGGGGGGGCATTTCATGAGAGGACTTTCCACACGTTTTATCTGACAAGTCCCACATTACCGGAGAATTACCATAGTAACAGTGCCTCTCAGCCAGTCAAAATCAAGAAAAGATGTCAGATATGACAACTCGGACAAAACTGTTGATGAAATTCTAGTGGTCATTCCATAAAGGGGCACAGCCGGCCCATGTCCCCCCCCCCCGCCCTCTTTTTGAGGGGCACAATCAAAATTTGTAATGTAAATCTAACTTTTGAACACTATATGTGCCCCCACCCCTTTCCAAAGCAAGGACCTTGTTTTTTGTGAACGAAATGACCTTAAAATTTGGGAGAAAACTTTTTTTGAGCTGGTCAAATTTTCCTCGGGGTAAATGTGCCCCCCTTGTAAAATCCTGGATCTGCCCCTGCCACTGACCACTTTTGAAATCTGTCAAAGTGGCCTCTCAATGGTCAGTGTGTTCAATGCCGATTTTCAAATTTAACCCTAAAGACTGGGGGGCTGAATCAGTCCCCCCTCGATGGTTCTTGAGAGTGAGTGTTTGCCCCCATTGGTTCGGATAGGTGGACCGGAGAGTAGTAGAACTCTAGTGAAGTGTAGAGTCTATACTCTATATCGCGATATGCGTGGTGTACATCGTCTTGGCGAAATAGTACAAAGAGAAATTTGGCGACGTAAACATATAGTGTTAGTGGCAAGTTATCCGTCTTTTCATAATTTTTTTTCATATTTTTTAATGAATTCTTGTTTAAAAATGAAATAAATAGTGTAGAAATGTCATAAATGAAGTTGTTTCCCCATTTATTAACCCAGGGAACTCCCGCTCGCTACGCGGGCGGGAGCCCAGGATCTTACGTGCAATTTGGCATACTCACCTGACAAGCGTGAAGTATGGTCAAAATAATTCTACGAATAAATAGTTAAAACAGAAATCAAGCACTTACCACGATTATATGGATGATGGTCTAACGAGTGGCAGTTTTTCTGACACCTGGGCACAGACTGGAACCTCAAAAAACGAAAAGTTCTCTCCTTCTACCCCCGTCTAAATCGGCCATTTTTGTTAAGAATTGTAACAAAATGGCTGATCGAGATGGGGGTAGAAGGAGAGAACTTTTGTTTTTTGAGGTTCCAGTCTGTGCCCAGATGTCAGAAAAACTGCCACTCGTTAGACCTTCATCCATATATAATCGTGGTAGGCCTAAGTGCTTGATTTCTGTTTTAACTATTTATTCGGAGAATTATTTTGACCATACTTCACCCTTGTCAGGCGAGTATGCCAAATTGCACGTACGATCCTCGGCTCCCACCCGCGTAGCGGGCGGGAGTTCCCTGGGTTACCCATTTATATGATCGACTTGGCCTGGCCTGGCTAGGGCCATATCTTTACCGTTTAGAAGTAATCAAGTAGGGCCTTGAAATCTCTGTCATCTGTGTGCGAAAGTTTTTTTTTTTTTGGTGGTAGGCCTACACGTACAAGAATGAGAAGGAATTCCTGACCCCGTGGAGAGTAAGCATACGCAAGTAAATCAAAAGTAAATCAAAATCAAATTCAATTTTTCAATCTGTTTCAAGCAACTTAATTACTTCCACTGTTCCATCCATCCATCAACAACAATAAAAAACTTCCAACAAAATTCATCATTCAAACTTACATCATCGTCCAGAAATTCCAGATATTCTCGCTGGTAATCCCTCAACTGCTGATCAATGTCGGTATCCATGATTTAGCTCGGAAGTTACTTTTAAACTGAGGGAAATGTGACAGAAATTGGAAGAAGTCCACACTTCATGCATGTAAACAAAGAATATCTGCACCAGTGCAGTGTAGTTTAAATGCCCGCGATCTTGATCTTATGCACAAAACACGTCACATGAACGTACATCGCACACAATTTTCGCGCCACGATCAACATGTGATTGATCAACCCGCGGGACCTTTAACTAATTCTAGTTCACTGATTGGCTATCTGGGTAGACTAGTCTACAGTCCACAAACTCCTTGGTATCATGATGAAATAAAATGAAGCCGTACCAGCTAGTAGTACTCGGCCTTTTAGCCACACACTGATTGAAATGGGCGATTTATACGCAAAAAAAGCCATGTGTATACATAATAAACCTATATTATTAGCAATTCCATTCAATGTCTATAATAGACTTTTACATGAAAAAAAATCAAAAGAAAATTGCACCCGTACGCCGTAGACATTACTGAAGTATGTGTGGTATGTGTGTGTGTGTGTGGGGGGGGGGGCTGTTTTCAAAGTTGCAAAGTATCACATGATTTTTCACAAACGAAAAAAGAAGATATGTAAATTCTTTGCATGTTAACCACCCCCCCCCCCATTATTTTTCTCTCTTTTGGTGTATAGACTAGAATCTTTGCGCTCTCCTTTTCTAACTTGCTTAAATTCTAATTTGTTTTAATCTGTGATCAGTTGTTTCAGAATACAAGGGGTCATCCTCGACAAGCCAATCATTTATTGCTGACCCCCCACATCCCATCCACTATATATCTTCTATCCACTATATATATATATATATATATATATATATATATATATATATCTGCTATATAATGTTATTCACTCTTAAACTTTTTTGTCTCCTGTATTATTATTATATATATATATCTGTTTTTGTGTGGATAAATTTGCATACTTGAATCCATACTAATAATTAAAAATATAATCATTTTGGGAGTTTTTTTCTTGAACTTGTAGTTTCTGCTATAAGGAAAGAGCTCCCAATGGAAAGAAGTACTCTTGAAAGGGGAGTTCACCCCAACAAAAGTTTGTTGTAAAACACCATAAAAAATATAAAGATATTGGTGAAGGTTCGAGGAAAATCAATCAAAGATCAAGAAAATTATGTAATATAAAATACATTAATTTCAATTTTTTAATGACTTGTCAGTTGATATATGGAAGGTAAAATAATATCTATTTTCAAATTTTTGAGAAAAATATTTTGATATTTTTAATTCACTATACATGGAAAATTGCTTGCATTTGACATCATAAAAAAAATTAAAATAACATTTTTTGTTAAATCTTTGATGGATTTTCCTTAAACATTCACCAAATTTTTTTCATTTTTTTTATGCTATTATTCACAATACACTTTTGCCAGGGTCGACTTCCCCTTTAAATTACAAGGATAATCTTAATTGAAAGTTCTCATTAAAATGTAAGGTAAGTGGGACGTCTCATTCAATCCGAGACAGAATCGCTTCAAATGTTAACAGGCTCATGGTAAAACACACACATGACTGGGTCACATTGCACAATGGTAACTCTGCCATCCAATGGTATCTACCATGGCAACAATACTCAACAGCCAATCAGAATCAAGGATACATACAGAATTACCATTGGATGGCAAAGTTATCATAATACCTACATTTATGGAACAGGGCCCCTGGCAATTGCTCCATATTGCTTCTACAATCTACAACATACCAAGAAATGAAATACAGACACAAGCCATGTTCAGATGATTTTCTTAACACACTCTTTTATTACTTTTCTTACATGTTGTACAAAGAGAAAGAAAAAAAAAAGAGTATGTTCCTCGCTTTACAATGTGTACAGCTTATATAAGATGCACTCCAATCTGAAGTGCCTATCTACTGGTTGGGGTGACTTAATAATACTGCTAATCACTTTCCCATTCACCAATTCAGTCAAGTTAAGAAACAAAAATCAACAATTGACAATGTACTATGCACAAAACAATTTTTTTTTACAATCACCATTCAGTAGGCAGGCGCACCAAAAAATAATGAAAATATGCAATGATAGAATAATAAAAATCCATGAAAAAGAGATATTCACATAAAAATATTTAAAACAAGACATTTCTAGTTTCATGCAGGCAATTTACACCAAATGACATGCACACGATATGGATTGACCAAACATTGATGAAGGGAAAGAGAGAAATAAATCAAGATTGTAAATTCAGATTATCCAAGAAAGAAATTGACTATATCAATACAAATGAACAAATTTCCATGAGAATTTATAAACCGCTATTTTTCAACATCAATGTTATATGCTTTGATTCCTTCAAAACATTTTATCATAATTGACAGCTAGAGACTTTCATAGCAAGTCAACCATTTTTGTAAAGCTCACTTTCAGACTTTTTTCCCCTTGGATACTAACTTATTGTGTCTAATTTTTATTTTTGTTTATTTGTCAAGAACATAGAAATCAGTAATAACAATCTTTTTTTTATCCCACAAGAAAACTTACATACCAACTTGAAGTAACAATAATGATGTATACTTGGAAATCTGGTTTTCTACAAATTACTAATTTTATTTGTTTGCACAATTTTGTTTGCTTTCATTTTAAACATAATCTCAAAAAGCTTGTACCTTAGGACAAAAAAAGTTTACAATCAGCTACTTTACAAACGGATGAATACACTCGACTTCGGACCAATACACAAATATCATTCAGAAAAGTACAACATATATAGAGGGCCAATTCTATTTCACAATTTTGTGTACATGAGGAGGGATGTAAAACATAAACATTTGTACAGAAATAAAACAAATAAAGTGTTCTCTGAAATTTACACTTGCTACTGTACAAATGTACACTTTTTTCATAATAGGGAACATTTCCTGCGCTAGTTATCTTTCCTTTGGACAAAATCTACATCAAAATTACAAATCCATATATGGATAAATACATAATACATGATCACACCAAAAAATGCTACCATATTGATATTCTGTTCACAATTCTAAAACTGAAATAAACCAATTCATTTTCTTTTTTTTGAAATAAATTAAAATGGACAAAATACATCACATTCGGCCTTTACACATTCCCCTTTATACACGGGCGACACTTGTAAATTCAAACAAATTATCCAATATAAAATTGCGTGCAGTATAAAATGATCTGAAAAAATTGCAGTAAATTCCCTCGTCATAGAGCGTTTAATAATCATAATTTATGAGAATATACAAAATGCCATGATGAAAGGTGGCCACTATGACGGTCAAATCTGCACAAAACCCTTTACTTACATAATTGCCATCATGGTGAAAAATGAATTGTAATATTCAATAGTATCATGGACTACTGCATTTCCTTTATCTTACATAATTTACATGCTCCATAAGCACAATTCAGTTTCATATTACAAGAGATCTTTAGATTTAGCTCATGGTTGAAGACTTGCACAAAGGAAGAATAAAAAATAATTACATTGCAAAGCTGCTTTCCAGTCTTTTGTTATTTTCTTTCTTTACAAAAATTTCAAAATGAGCAACGCCAGTAAAAGTTTTCAACTTTTTCCATGAAAATAAGACGTTCAAAACCCCAATATTTTCATCAGTTGCGTAATAATCTATATGTACAAGTGGGTCAGTCTCTTTAAATCCAAAATCAGAGTTTCTGTACATTCTCTACACAAATTTCAAGCGAGTCGATAGTCTTTGTCTTTTATACATTTGTCAAGGGAATTGTAAACTGGGAGTGAGTATGCCTTTACATTTAATTACAAAATAATTACACAAATGAAAAACTATACTTTGTAATCTGGAAATAAAGTCTTATTTACATATTGACCTCTGTGTGTTGATGTACATGGTCATACATGATGTTACTCATTTTTCATTTTGGTCTCTAATACATGCACCCTTCAAAAATGGGTTAAGAACATTATTTTCCATCAGAACACTATGCACAGAGCAGCAGGTCATTCTCGAACGAAGAAAAACATTTTACCGGTTTCTTTACAATAAAAAAAAGTGTAAGAAAGCTTTTACAATTTGTCCCTTTTTTACATTATGTCACAAGTCCAACATCTTTAGTGGAGATTATGTGCAAGTAATCTTTGTAATTTACAAATTCTATAAACTATTTACTATTTTTTACATCAATGCTTTTATATAAGTTTGCATTTTCTCAATGACTATACTTTCTTTTCTTGAGGGGAATTTTAAAACAGAAAAAAGTTTTAAAAGCACCATAAAATATTTAAAAGTTAAAGATATGGCAAGGACAAAAAATTTAAGAATTCTAGATCAAGTAAGAGTGTTTTCTTCAAAAAATGATAATAAAAAGAAAGTAAAACCATTTTTTTTTTACATCATGTTGCGATACCTGTGTTTAAAAAAAAAAGTATTTCAATTCCATTTTGCTTTAGTTCCTTTCCAAGCAGCCTCCCCACATGTTAGGTCTAGATATGAACCTGACGGCCAGACGCTAGCCTTCATTCAAACATCCCCAAACACAGGATTTACACAGAGGCATTCCAAACTACCGACTTAGTTCAGCGCACACACCCAATATCTCTCCACAATTAAGCCTTCAAACCGCAACCAGGGAAGAGCAGAAATCATTTCGATGATAAGCACATGATTGCAATTGGGGGTTTAACTTTACAATGATCCTATACAATTACAGAGTAAAAAAAAATAAAAATAAAAAGAGAATTTACATGTTACACACAATCTGTACAAATAATTGTTTTCCTTCTGTATGGTGATAATGATGTCCTGTCTTTGATGCAGGTGTATATGTTCATACAAGCTGTATGCTGGCCTCGGTAGGTTTATAATGGGTCTTGTTAAGAGTTGCTTTACTTTTGCTGTACATATAGCCAGACTCAGAATAATATTCATATGCTGTACATGTCCAACAAAACCGTATGGTCTATGTATATATACATGCACCGAGCCATAACCCCTCCTGCATAAGCATTACACTCATTGGTGTGATCACGGTGTCATCTATTTACAATTCAAACCACTAATTGATGTCTCGGGAGTTACAAGGTAGGTAGGAATTATCATGGTATCATCGTTGGATTCATTTTTTTTCCGACAACATTAGTTCCTTACTAAACAGAGATTGTTGTTTGAAAAAGTGAGGTATACATTATATTTTTCCTAGTCTTTGCAGCCCAGACCTAGAAGAGATATGTACAGGAATCTAACAACCTTTCTGAGATGAATGACTGTGCACTACTACTCTCTTCTCATTCTGTAATTTGTACAATCAAGATGCATACAGTTTAGTCTTTGAAAGGAATTTGGAAGGACACTGATGTTTCCTCCAATATTAAATAGAGTCCAGAGAGATAAAGAGAGAGGAAAAAAATCTTTACAATATGTACTCTGTCTATTTTACAATAATTACAAGAGATACAGCCCATTTTATAAAGGGCAATATAGCGTTCAAATCATTTTCTCAAAGGGTTATATTTTCCTACCCATCAGAACCATACATTTCCTTTATTTTTCCTTTCTTTTTTTTTTCTTTGCCTATCAGAAGGCACACATTGGAAGACATTTCAGAGGGCTTAGTTGGGCAATAAGCACAAATTTTCCCTAAATCATTTTTTTTTCACCCTTCATTATGTTCACAGGATGTCTTTTATGTACGTGTTTTGCAAAGCAATGATGTCATATTTACATTTTATTTGACTCGATTACCTGCTCTACTGATTGACCTATAGGGCTCACACATGAGAGAGAGAGGTTTGGTGTAATCAGGGCCCAGTGACATCAAACTTAGCGAGTGATCATGGGACTGACACCTACGATTGATTCCATAGACTATTGTGTATGATCGATCGCAGGATTAAGCCCCAATGATCAATCGCTTAGTTTCATTGTACAGGTCCAGACGAGTGGTCACTCACATTTAAAGAGCTAAAACTGACACAAATTGATCCCTTTATACATCTAATCACCAAACACCACGTGATGTGAATCTCATTACACCAAACATAATTCTCATAAAAGAAACCATGCACTCAACGCAAGGTCCTTTCACCAAATGTAAAAGCACTTCATAATAAATAGGACTATGGAAAGCTTAATGTGGGGGGAAAGTCAGGTTTAGCAGTGCCAAGATAATGATAAAATGGCAAAAATGTGTGGCTTATATCATGGTATGAGTAATGTACATCAGGTTTATATTTCCCATGTTGGCTATTGGCTAAGTGCCTACTTAAACTATTTTAAAAATGCCATTAAATTATCAAGCCAATTTACAATAGAAATACAATAGCTAGATACACCAAGATACATACATATAATGCAAAGTAAAGTACAAAACCCTCAAAAAGGAAAAATAATTAACAAAGAGCAAAGTATTAAATGCCTAAAAAATAATGTATATCATACAATTATTTGTCATATTCAAACAGACTTCATATTACATTTCCACTTTTAAATTTATACAAATATCAAGAAATTCATGCAATAAATTTTCATAATGCTAAATATGTATCATGCTAAATACAATTTTCACAGAAGAAATACAAACACAATTTCTGCTAGTCCATCCACCAATAACGTGAGATTTAAACTCTCATACTAAGCTACTACGTTCTGATATTCAAGGAATATGTATGTATATATATATATAATATGTAATCAAAAACACAACAGAGTCCACTGCAAAATATTGAAATTTCAAAGACTACATGACTACTGTGGACGTTCATATCATGGTCCCTATACTAACAGCTAGCTTCAATCCAGGAAAATACCTTCAGTAGAGAAAAGCTTTCTTTAAAGTTGAAAAACATCGACATATTTTCTCCTTATTTTCAAATGTTTTTGACACTAAAACTGCATGCATTCTAGAGTAGTATAGTTGAGCAGAATTTGAAGGCAGGCAGAGGGCAGGGTACTTGGGTGGTATAACTGACCTTCAAGAAACCCAATATCCGCTCAGCAGTATCATGGGTCACCAATGGGTCAGATATACATTACTCCATTCATTTCACATCGATGAGAGTACTTTATTCGCATCTTATTGATTAATATCAATTTCATTTCTCCTACTCTCGTTAAATCACAAAGGATTCACCTTTTTTTTTAAAATCAATACATTGATGTAATATCAATCATTAGTGATCCTACCCTTTGCCTGCAGTTAATAGCATAAAAGGTAATTTTTTTCTTTTTAATAATGTTTTTTTTTTCTCAACTTCAAAGTGCAAAACACACCATTGATCATATGCTCAAGAACGAGACAAATGTTTGTTATGGGCAAACAGTATACTAGCATCCTCTGTTTGAAGGGTTCTGAGAATAAAGATATTCATTTTTTTTATTTGTCTTTACAGCTGTTTTATACAAATCTCGTATCACGAAAAAAATATATTTACATAAATTTTGGGGAGAAAATATTCACCAGGAGTAAATGAGTAATCTGAGGTATTTCAAAATCGCTGATTCCAACAAAATATAGATGAATTTTAATTGATGAAAATAAGGGAAAATAATGAAATTACTTCATGGCATTGAACTCTGATAAACGATTGTCTCGTCCCTGGCATAGCAACAGCGGGTACCTACAAGGTACCATTGGTTGGTCCACCGATGGGTCCCAAGTCGTTGTTCTTCATGAAGAACTTCTCAAGCTTGGCCAAGATGTGTTTGCCGTAGGTGTACTTGCGCAGCGAGGCCACGTACGGACGGATCTTGTGCATGAGGACCTTGCGTTGGTTGGGCTCGGATACATCAATCATCTTCTGCACAACGTAGTTGGCATACTGGTCTTTCATCATGGTGTAGAGGGCACTGTTAAACATTAAATATATAATTGGCATTTTATTTCACCACATGACTTTCATTGAAATAAATGGACAAGTAGCATAAACCGATTAAACAAGGGTTGGTTCAAACTTAAAATACTTCTAGACCAACTTGGGTTTCATGATTCATCAAAGGTTTTTCTTTCATTTTTATCTGTGACATCTGTGCCCCGTCTTACAAAGAGCCACGATTGATCCAATCAATCGTATATGGAAATCCATCAGTGTCATAATTTTTTTTATACAGAAAATTGTAAAATGTCCTTTGTATACAAAGCAGAGCACAACAAAATGTCTAGAAATCAATGAATTTATGGATATACATTAATATCTATAATTTTTTAAAACAAAAATGCATTTTATATGTTGACTTTGCTGGCTTTCCATAGTTGCGATTGATCCAATCAATCGCAAATCTTTGTAAGACAGGCCCCTGGTATTCAACCTAAAATAGTTTGACCCATCGAAGGAGAGCTCTCTGTGAGGGGGTGGGGGGGGGGTCTGTGGAATTATACAAAATCAGTAAATGCATGAAAATCACTAAAATATAATAGTATCTGAAATTTATGATAATATTAAGACTACAATGCAAGAATATAGACCAACTACAAGTTGAAAATTACAGACACAGATTACCATATGCTGGATAATTGCTTATAAAAAGACACATCATTCCAACAAAATGCCATGAATATTTTGCGAATTTATTGGCAATTAATCACTGTCTTTCGTAAGAGTATGGCACTCATTTTTTTAAGAAGGTTGTCTAATCAATTGGAATTGATGTCTATTTATCTGTGGCTTACCCATCATTGTAGGAGCAGACTTCATCGATGAGTAGCGCCCTCTCAGGTCGTGAAGAGTGAGTGATGCACTTCTCAACCACGTTACTATGGAAACAGAAAAACAAAGAATCATTCAAATAAAACTTTACTGAATCCTCCGAAATGGCCATTTAAATATCAATGATGCAACAGAGACAAAGAGTTTATCAAGGTTATTCCTCCAGACAATCCTGCTTCTTTTAGGTACAGAATCCTCCACCAAACAAACGAGTCGAAATATGCCGCATACTTCATTAAGCTTGCATGTTGTGCCTACCCACACTCGAATCCTGTATTCATAACTCTGACAATGAACATCAATTAAGAGCTTGACGGCATCACATTGCGTTAATGTTGGGAATAACTCTTGATTACCGTTTGAACAGAAACTTTCCTAACACCAACAGTACTTTATGAACGACTATTCCAATACATTCATTGATAGTAGTATTACAAGACAACTTACGTCTGATATTAATTCCATAACATCCAGAGCTCGATTCAGGACTTCATTGTTTCGTTGCCATGAATGCAAATTGGGTAAATATTGATTGATGTTGATTATATCATTCAACATTATCATTACTATTAGATTAAAAGTGCTTTCTTGAGATCATCCCTTACCTGGCAAACTTGTGCTGACTAAGAACAAGGACCTTGCCTCTCATCTCTGAAACAATCTTACTCTTGTCTTCAGGTCTACCATGTTCCAACACATGCTGTAAAACAAACATACACACACAGGGCATTTACAAACCTATTACAGGCTAGCTGTCGGACTAGAAATGAAGGAAAGACAGGGAAAAAAAGAGAAGGGATAGGAAGGAGCAAAGAAAGAGAGGGACATTTCTTAGAATTGAAAAGTGAAGATATCCACCAGAATAGTGACTTTGGTACATAACAATCATGTTTTCTCTCATTTTCCTTTTTTTTAAATTACGAATGCCTATTTCTGTGGAGGTCTTCATGAATAGTACAATAACACAACAGGAGAAAAAAAAATAAATCTCCGGAGGGCTACTTTTCACAGCTTACTTCCTAATTCTTCAATATTGGTTAAGCTTCAACATTAAAATGAATGGTGATTTTTCAGGGTTCTTTTTAGCAATTCCTTTTTTTTTGGGGGGGGTCATCCCAAGCCCTGTGTAATTTCCCCCCTGAAACATGATGAACCAGCGAGAGTGATCCGTCACTTTTCTTGCATTGAAACCTCACCTGAATGACATAGTTGCCATACTGGTCTTGTACAAGGCTCTCTGTCTGTTGATGAAGTTCATCGAGCAGAGGTTTGGTCTGTTCAACGATACAGTGCTCCAAGATACGCTGGATCACACGGCAGCCATAGGGGTGTGTTGACAGTGAATACACCTGAATGATAAAAATATATATATATATAAAAAAATCAGTTGAACTCTGATCACAAACTGCAAATATCTTGCTGAATAAGTTTAAAGCATGGTATAAAATAAGATAGAACATGAGACCAAAGGTTAAGTGGTTATAACTGTGTTTTGACAAAATAATGTTCAGCTGTTGGGTATAAGTTATCGCAAAAACGACAGAGGAAAGAAAGGATGACTTAAAATTAAAGGCATACAATATAAAACTGTATAAGAATTAGAAATCATGGAATGAATTATGACATCAGTGAAGATGGCATAATTGGGACAGCATCAGATGCTCTGCAGCGACATCGTTCCATTAATTTAATTCTGAAATTTCTTTTTCTACCCTGAACTCCTCGATACTTACCTGTCCCCTGAAGGCATCTACAATGAACTGGAGGGCCTGAGGTTCTACACACTCGATACACTTCTGTACGACATGGTTGCCATTCTGATCCTTGACACACTTGAGAACATGACCGTCGAGCTCCTTCACCATCTCAACCTGACGAAGACCAACAAAACCATTTATAAGATTAATCATATACATATAAGAATCAACCTTAAATATCATTAGGCCTAAGACAAATACCCTTTTTGCCATTACATTGTTCAACAGGGTAAACAATTGAACAGTTCATGCAATCCAGATTCTTGGATTATCAGAAATCACAAAAAAAGTTGACCTATCACATGACCTACCAGTGGTCACACGTGATAGGCTAGCTCACTCAGTCGAGTGTCCCAGAAGAGTGCCTTTAAGTGCACATCAACGTCGCAACGTTTGGAATTCATTTAATTATAGCATGAATTTCATGTTTTACTTTTGAACTTTATAATGGTGAGAGGCTTGTTCGTAAAATTTGTACGTGGGCGGAAAACGTAAGAGGTGGACTGACTTCCTGTTAGAGGTAGCATTGACCGAAAGGCAGTGTTTCTTGGCAAGGAAGTAGAGCTTGAATTACCTGTAGTTCAGGTGGGATAGACTCAAGGGCTTTCTGTATCACCCTGCACCCATACATCTGAAGGGCGAGGGGTAACACATGGCCCCTGATACGCTGGGCAAGAGCCTGCTTCTGCTCAGGGAGACCAAACTCAAAGAACTTCTGGATGACGTAGTTGCCAAACACATCGGTCATCAGGCTGTAGGCCGCCCCCAAGATTTCACTGAAGACCATCTGACGTTCTGTTGGAGTGGCACGCTCCAGCTTCTGCTGTATGAAGCGGGATCCGTGTTGATCCTGTAAATGCAAGCAATGGAAATATTGCACTTGGAAGTCTTAGTTTACCATTCACGTTTCAAAATCGTGGTATTACTCAAGGTTCATTTGCACCACATGTGAACGCAATAGATAAGAGCAAGTTGAACAAAAACTTTGATAAAAATGATGCACATGGCCTCTTATCACTTGACCTTTTGACCCCTACATCCCTGTGAACACACACATGGTATTACCCAAGGATCATTTGTACCAAGAGTGATCACACCTGATGCAGAAATGAAGAAATAAAAGAAAGTTGAACAAAATATTTTTGCAACAAATCAAGAAGTCTGACGTTACCTGAGAGAACTCCACGATGTGGCTGACGAGGTCACGGAGCTGCAGATTAGGGAAGCGATTGTTGCGGAAGTCCTCCAGGAGTCTACTACGACCAGGTGCACTCTTCTCCATGTAGGCGGTGCTGCGAAGGCTGCGGGGAGGGAACAGGGTGTTGGAGCCCCATCCTGATCCACTGGTACTAGAGGACGTTGATCCACTCCTGTATTTCACTTCTCCACCTAGTTAGGTATACAAGCATCACAGTTAAGCCAATCAGACCCTCAACTAATACATTTCTCAATATTCCTTCTTTAAAAAAAAGTGAATTGTGAAGAAACTAGATGGATTTTCTTTAATGCATGCAGGCAAAAATTAAGGCTTTGGCATTGCCAGATCAAGGAAATATTACAAATCGAACTTCTAGA
The DNA here is from genome assembly GCF_018143015.1 of Lytechinus variegatus. NCBI lineage: Eukaryota > Metazoa > Echinodermata > Echinoidea > Temnopleuroida > Toxopneustidae > Lytechinus > Lytechinus variegatus. The sequence goes on along the minus strand of NC_054740.1, from coordinate 55,037,902 downwards.
AATATTCAGCAAAAGACCTTTGACCTTAATACCCCCTAAGTAATCAATCATTCCTATACACACTTGGACCAAGTTTGAACTTAGCCCATTAAAAAGGTCTTCAGTTCTCACTCAAACATGGGATAAGCAGCCGGATTAAAGATTTCACATGCTTGTTAATAACAAAGGGCTGCCTTTCTATGTTTATCATGTAAAAGAAATTCTCTAAGTCCAAAAGAAGTTTTGCATGTTTTGTGCATGAGCACAATATCAAACATTAACAAACATGCATACTTTTCAAGAAATACCGGAAGACCTATACAAATTCCACATGCATAAAATGCTCAAATATCAATCACAGAACACTGTGATTCATTTATAGGCTCTCTTGAGTAGTTACATCCTACGAGTAAATATTGTTTTAATATATGCCTCATGCATGTATTCTATACAAGGGGTTGAATGAGATTGTTCATAAAAAAAATTAAGCAGGAGTATAGATTTCCCCACAGGCAGCTTAAACATCACATACAAAGCTTCATTATATTTTAATTTGCTCAGTTTGAATTCATTTAGTTCTTAAGAAAAATGTTAAAATGGTATAAACAAAACAGAACAAAACATACTTGGTCATTTCAGATAAAAAGAAATACTAAGAAGTCAACTTATAAAACACATTCAAAGAAGATTAAAAGTGAATCATATTCAAACACCTTGTGCAATTAAACAAATTCATGTTAATACAAAACAGCAGCACTCTATCGGATTAAAAGCTACAAAAAACAAAACACTGCAAAATTGGTTACACATGTATGTGAAGATAATAAAATTGAATTAATCCATAAGTATTTTCACTTCAAATAACACATTAAAAACCTCAATTGCACTTTAAGGCTAGAATATGATGGTCAAAAGGGGCTTCCCTGGGATCCGTTTCATAAAGCTGTTTGTAAGATAAGAGCGACTTTAAGAATGACTGGTGGTCCTTTCTTACGCACTTAACCATCGCCAATTAATATACCATGTACCACAAGGATCACCAGTCGTTCTCAAAGTCGCTCTTATCTTACTAACAGCTTTATGAAATGGCCACCTGGAGACACATGTAATGACTCCAGATTACAGTACCACTGTCATACAAGGGACCAAGGGGAGGCTCAATTTGGAGACCTGTCCATTAACGTTGAAGAGCGAAAGACAGGAATAATAGCATCACTTTTTTTTTGAAGCACAGCTAAATTACATTTGAAATATGGCTTCTATGAGTTTGGCTCCCTCTTTTTTTTTTTAGCAAATATGTAATCTTTGCTGTTGAAAAATGGTTCTATAAAATAAGACATATAAAACGTTCTGCTTTTGGTCTGAAATACGTCAATTGAGGGCTTTTATGTCAAGGCTCTAGTTTCTTTAACCACTCACATTCACTTCAGCCACTAAATTTTCTTTTTTCTGAATTGTTCAAATTTATGCATATGCTGCCCAAAATAACTGATTGGCAATATGATTTCAATTGCTTATCTACTCTTCTTTTTCATAAGAGTAGTGAGTTTGAAAGACAACACACACGAATGAAAGCAACATCTTGTGCGTTAATACTGGACTGGTCTCATTTCAAAATATGTTAATACTCTGTAGATGATGCATTTCATTCCAGAACATAGCACACAATATAACAAGGGAGGTGATAAGCTGCTTCAGAGCCAGAGGGGAAAAGCAAATGCAAGTATGCTGTATCGGAATGGTGTTATAGGAATGGGGGTGGGGGCATGGAAGATGGGTTGTGGGTGGTGGTGGTAGTGGGGCAAAACAGGATGGGATAAAATCTTTAGAGGGAGGGAGGGAGTAGATAGGGAAAAGTTTGCTTGCCTGGGGATGGAACCGAGTATGACATTTGGTCCATACTGAATGGTGCGTTGGTGCCCAGTGCTCGGTTGCCCCACTCATTCTTTTGCCTGGACCACGTAGCGCCGGGTCCTGTTAGTAGATTATCTGAAAACAGCAAATGATCAACGTTTTTTTTCTACTCCTTTGTCTTGTCTTGCTAGCTGGTGTTACCTGGTAGCCCTATTCCTTCAAATACACCATATATACTTCAGAGGAAACCAAGGTGAAATACATAACCATGTACAAGTGGATCGCCTCTGGCTGTCTCACCTGCATCGCACGATGCAATATAGCATCAAAGCCGACTTTGAAAACTCTTGACGAATAATTTTTTTCACAAACAGAAAAGGAATCCATCTATTTGAAAATAAAGCAGTAAGTACAGTGACCTCAAATGACCCTTGACCATGAAATTCTCCCATTTAATCTGCATCTATTGTCACTGATTTCGGAAAAAGCTTACATAACGGATATTTCAAACGCATTGGTGTGTATCATGTCGATCCTACTGAAAGATATATGGTGCATAAAATAGGATTGTTTATTTCTTTCTTCATCACTCTTTTAGCAAAGACCTAACAAACACCCCAAAAATACAACACTCAAAAAGAACTTTTGCAATGAGGCATAATCCTGTGTAAACAACCATAGGTAAGAATATATTCAAAGTATAAGTCAGTGCCATCAAGCTCAAATAGACATTTCATTCATCTTCATAAATTTGACTCGATAGAATTGGCACAAAATCTATTTATCTGTTGCATAATAGTACTTTTTCATTTGGAATCACATCTAGAAAGTATTTAAAAATAATCATGGCTTGTTATGTCAAAGATAGCTGCTTATTACAGCAAAATCATTCAATTTAGATAAATTTGGCAAGCCTCTTGATATTGAAATGCAGAATTATCTTTCCTTTCTTTAAATTTTGTTTCATTAGTTTTGATATCTTTAATCATCATTGGACACAAATTGACGATTTAAAATAATCAGTTTGCACAGGATTAAGAAAAGGTGAAGAAAAAATATTGTACTGAATACTAAAAATTCGATGAATGAGTGTTGTTAGAATGAACTATATAATCATAAACAACTTCAACAACAAAACTGGAGTAGGCTTTCAATTGAGATGAGAGGGCCACACACTTCTTTGGAAAATGATTAAAAAAAAGAGTAGAGAATGAAAAAGATCTTCAAGCTTTTAAGAGAGAAATCAAATCAAATTCCCTTTCAGTTAAAATATTAATAAAATAGCAATAAGGCAACAACAACAAAAAATCTTTCTCTTGAAAATAATGTCTATTGCTCTCTTTCCAAGTTATTTATATGAGATTTCAATTTTTTGATCTGTGAATGAATCTTGATATTGTTGCCATTCTCATCTACATTTTCATTGATTTTTCTACCACATTATATAAAATTTTTGCAAAATATAGTTTAAACTGTCATATACCTTAAAAATAGTTAACGTATAGTCAACTAGAGTAATTATAATACGGAAATGGTAAATTAAAATTTGTCAACTCTCTACCAAACTAAAATTTCAACTGTGCCGTTTTTTTACAATGTGTTTTGTTTTGGTTCTCCAAATTTAAGAATGCAGGAGTTCCAAGTTGGTACACGACAAGCCAGATTCACTTGGTCCTCTGTGGATACTTAAGCGACCCATTTTGAGCTTTCTCTCAGAGAAAATAGAAGCAATAAAGCATGATAAAAAAACACGCAAAAACACAACACAACAAACCAAGCATAAAGAAAACTTACCAAAGTCGGCTGTGATATCAGGATATGGAAGAAAAGTAAAATAAATAAATCTAATTTAATTTCACATAACAGGTGAACAAAATTCAAAGAGCGTTTCTGTTTGATTTACAATTTTAGCTTTATATGAAACAGCAATTTTTGTGTGAATAGATTTGATTCAAAGCTAAGTTGGCGTTATGGTGTAGAAATCTTATTTTGAATGGAAATGGAAGGAAGCAATCCTTAAGTGTTCTTAAAATGCCAGAATGCTTATTTAGAACAAGGTTTAATTTGAGTAATTCAGACTTGTTTGAAATTATATCCATTTCATTACCACATGCTTTTCCTTGTATAGCTAGCACAGGAAACAACAAGTGAGACCATATTAGAAGGGCATTTTTCAGCAATTTCTATGATATTCATTTGCTCATTACTCTGTAATTATACATCTTCCTGAAAATTGTTAAGCAGACATATTTCATTTATTTTTTTTCATAATCGTGTGTAAATTTTGTTCAATTTTGGAAAAAATGTTCATTTCCGGTGGTATCAGTAGCAGAGCGTATCGGAACTTACTCAATCCAAGGCCAATGTTTTGCGATGGAGGAGGTGTCAAGGATCCACCAGTGTGTGTAGGAGAGATGATAGGACCAAGCTGGGGTGAGCTCCCATAGAATTGACTCATTCCCAATGATCTCTTGTAGTCTGATCCTCCACCCAGTGAATCACGACGCTGGATAGGGGTGTCCGCACCGGATCCACTTAGACCTGAAGGACAATCATATCACATATTTGGTGCCATAGTCCATACACACGATGAAAATAAAATAATACAAGATATACAAGGTCAGGGAAAAGTACAGATCTGGGGAACGTTTCGTCAGCATTTTCTTCTGACAAGTTGTCAGATCTGACGACTTTCCTTAATTTTTTTATTGACCGAGAAGGATTGTTGCTATAGCAACTGTTAGATAAATCCAGACTTGTCAGATAAAACGTCCGACAAGCCCTTTAACGAAACGCACCCAAAGGAGTGCTTTATGAAAGAACTTGTCAGATGTTTTCCCAACGGTTGCCATGAAAAGAGTCAGATATCTGTTTCTCAGTTAATCAAAGAAAGTTGTAAGATCTCACTACTTGCCAGATGATAAATGTTCATCAAACACACTCCAGTTCCTTGTACGAAAAAATATATATATAAGATTTAACAGCAGACACATTTGCAGAAATATTTAATTTCCACAATGACCAGGATAACACATATTAATGAAAAAAAAAGTTAAAGATAATTTATAGATCTGAACTGAAAAACATGCTATTCTTGTCACTTTGGATATTCTTGGGTGCTAAAATAGACCACTTTGTTGAACAGGAAAAAAACTTTGTGGAGCACAAGAATGCGTCAACCGTCATGTGTGTAAAGTCATGAATAACTGTAGAAACTACTTTGTGAAACACCAGCCCCAGATCTTACCACTGTTGAAGACAGAGCTACTCTGGCCAGCGTAGGAGCCAAGTCCACCGCCGTTGTTCTGCTGGTTGGAAGCCATCTGAGGGCTGTTGGTGTAAAGGGACATGGAAGCAGCATTATGGCCCTGTCCTTGGGCCTGCTGGGGCTGAGGTTGGGGCTGCTGCTGAGGTTGGGTGCCCACCATACGGAAGTTACCATTGGTACCGGTGAATCCATTCGCTTGAACTGAGGGTTACACACATCAACACACATCATTGCAGGAGGCTGTTTCACAAAGCCGTTCGCACGGCTTTACGCACGACCGTGACCCTTTCTTGTGCTAAATGAAATATCCCTCATGTTTTTTTATAATGGGAGTGTATTCCTATTAATAAAGCTTTTAAAATGTTGCATTTTCCACTTCAGATGCATGTTAAAAGTGAGAATTTCGATGTAAAAAGATCAGATTTCAACTTTAGCTGGTGAGAATCTGAACGATTTAGAGTTTGATTTAGCACCCAAGAAGTGTCACTAGTCGTTTGTAAAGTCGTGCATAACTTACAAACAGCTTTGTGAAACCACCACCAAGATGTAAAAAAATACATTAAAATAGTTTTTGTTTTGGCGGGGGGATTTAGGAATTCTTTAATTTCCAAGTAAGCAAATGAAGCTGTTAATAATCTCAATCCATACTTGTAAAATTATTCCATGAAACTTCATCTGTGCACAAAATTTTTACAAATGATTTCTCATTAAAATCAATGCTGGATGTGAAAAATGTTTCATTATGTGTATCTTTGGATTGGTCTGAGTGTCATTTCTTTCCTACATATGACTGGTGCCAGGAACTGCTTTGAAAAAAATACTGGATCAAAGAAATCACTCCCTTGCCCTTGTAATCCACAACTATCTTTTGATACCATGTAGCTCGATCATTAAAAACAAGGTCACGGTACATGAAAACATGTCATAACCAGATATCGCACCCATGAATCTTTTCTATGGCAATCTATAACAATAACATAGAGAGTTAAGCTGCACACTGCAACAGTGCTGAGTAGCAAGTCGATGCTAAGTAGATTCTGAACGAGTGTTACACGAGCGTGCTAACCTTTGACGCTCCCACTCTTGTTTGGAATCCACTTTCCGATACAAGCAAAAAGCATCACTAGCCACTAAGTGCAGTTGCGAAGAGCAACTTATCTATTTATGCCATTGCCTTCCGAAAATGTCAAAGAAATCATGCATTGGCATTAGGGTACAGTAGAGGGACATTGCTGAGATTAGTCTATTATGACAGGGCTAGGTCTAGACAAGATGCTTACCTGTTTGAGCACCACTGACAATAACAGGTGCAGGAGAGACCAGCCTGACAGGTGCTCCCATGCCTGGTCTCTGGCCTAGATTGATAAGGGCTCCTGTCTGGTCATAGTAGGTGATCACCTGATAGCCAGCTGCATAATATAAAGCATAGATAAAGGATTCATGAACAAGATGTTGCACGTTTAGCATTTATCAATTGATTACGCTATGTTTAACCCTGGTTGCCCCGTCAGCAATCCGAGTACCATATTCCATTGAGTTCTGCAAAGATCTGCTTACGGAAAATCAAAATGGCATATCATCAATTAATTTCTATCAAACTAATAGGGAAATTCATAAAATATCTAAAGATTATGTTTAATATGAATATTTAATGACAAAAAATTTACTCTCGTTTTGAGGTGCATGGATAGACATCGAGAATTTTGTTTGGGTGTTATCTCGCGTAGTTGGATTGCACCGCTCCACTGGGCCTGTATCCTGATACACACATCAATACTGACCTGCTGGGAAAGGCATCCCCTGCTGAGCTCCTGGCTGACCTGCCATCTGTTCTCCCTGACCCTGTGGTGTTCCAGCTTGCTGTTGTTGTTGTTGCTGCTGCTGCTGTTGTTGTTGCTGTTGTTGCTGCTGCTGTTGTTGCTGTTGTTGTTGCTGCTGCTGCTGTTGTTGTTGCTGCTGCTGTTGCTGGGATGGGGTCATAGGACGTCCACCATTCTGTGCCCTCTGCTGTTGTCCCTGGCCACCCTGCTACGGGATGAAGTTTAGAAACAAACTGGTCAGAGACAAAAGAACTTTCAAGGAATCTTGCTGTGTAGCCAAATCTGCAGTTGCATGATCTACTCAAACACCCACGCCAAGTAAGGGGCAAAATATTTGTATGCCAGAATGTCAGATAATAACATATCGAGTGAATTGTAGAGTGGATATAAACACTGAATTAGATCGTCATCATTCTCATAAATCATACTTCCTCTGATCGGGGTCCCATTGCATGAAAGTTACTATTGAGGTGACTTAGCCATCCTATGGTAACTACCATGGCAACGCTGATCAACAGCCAATCAAAATCACGAATCCCAGTTACCATTGGATGACAAAGTTACCATAATGGCAACTTTTATGCAACGGGGCTATAAAATGCAGTCGTTCCAGGAGAAGCTTATTTCATATGTCTTGTTTGAGGCAATGAGTTGAATGATATACATTTAACAGTTGATTGTGTTACTAACCTGTTGAGCTTGTTGGTTAGCCGCTGCAGCAGCTTGTTGCTGTTGCAATCCAGGCGGTAACAGGCCGACGGGGTAGACTGTACTCCATGGTGTCACACCGTAAGCATACTGGGGAGGCATCACTGCAGGAGCTCCTGTATCAATAACACAACATAAACAAAATATTTATTTATTTTATTTCCAGGAAAAAGACAACAAGAATATGTACAAGATGAAGAAATTACCACCGACTAGTGCCTGAGGATGACTAAAAGAAAAACTTGTTTCTGTTATAAAAGCTCTCCTCACTAGTCGGGTTTACAAATATAAAAAAATAAAATCGCTATAAAATGGCAATATGTGTTCAGATGCATTACTTATTAAAACGAAGAACTTGATAATAATGAGTGTTTGTTTGAATGTGCAATTATAACATTACAAGATAACAGGTGATATACGGATGTGGCAAGCCTACACACAAGTAATATATCATCAGTAATTTTCTCAAACAATTTCTATCTTCTTTTGTCTTCTTCTCTAGAAAATTACCATCCCAGTTTCTGGTTTCTAATCCATGAAAATTTCCCACTTCCAAATATATTTTATCTCATAGTGTCCCTTCAAAATGTGCCCAGGAGCTCATTTCATAAAATATATGATCATAACCATATGCAATAACAGTTACAAGCTATTTAAATCATCCTATTTGATTGGCCGAAAGCACACATGTTACAGAAATCATTAAGTCTTATTTCTTCTGTTTCCTACAAATGTATTTCTTTTGAATTTATTGTTTACATAACAAGACTAACATGCAACGATGAATGTAAAATAGGCCTACATACCGTTGGAAACATTTGTATTAAATTTCATATGTATTCAGTCATGAAGAATTTGAGCAAAATAAAATTGACAGTTGAGAAGAGCTTCTTCATACCTGTAACAGTTGCAATACCAAGAGCATAGGGATCCTGGGCTGTAGGAGCTGCTCCAGCGATGATGTACGGGTTGGCTGCCAGGGCTGAAAATCATAGAATATAAATGAAAAATAATGTTAAATACTGTTTATCCTGTAGGATTTATCTCTTCGGTTTGAACAGCTATATCAAGAACCAAGACATTCAATACACAAGAAAAATGTTGCGAGCCGAAATGATCAAAGATCTTTGTGTATGTTGATCATTTCAGTTGATGTTACTGTCGGTCAACACCACAAGACAATCTTTCAGTGTCAAGAAAGAAGTGAATATTCATTTTCTTGATAACTTTTGGACTAAATCATAACAATTTTGGAAAATAGGCCATTTCAATGATGTAAAGATGTGAATTGTGACATTTCAGCAACATTTAGGGAAGTCTTTTTTCTCATACTGTCAAATGATTGTCAAAAAAGGAAAACTCTACGCTTATGATAATCGTTTGAATGTTCGACTCCACCCTAAATCATTAAAATACGAATAAAGTGTTTTTTTAAGTCACCAAATTCTGAAATTCTCTACCCAAATCTGATGTTTATTTCTTACTTCTTCAATATGCATAACTATGTCCTCAAATCAATCACCTACATTTTAGATTGCACATAAACTTACCAAGTTGTTGTTGTTGTGCAGCAGCTAGAGCATACTGCTGTTGTGGGGTAAGCTGTTGAACTGCTATGGTTTGAGGGGTTGGTTGACGTTGCTGAAACATTTGCTGTAAGGAAATCAATAACAATTAACAGCTCTCATGTGTTTAACAACTAGGATATGTCAAATTGATATACAACTATGTGTCTACAACAACATATATCAGTGTTACACACTTGTTGTTTCAATATGGGTATTTAATTGAGCTGAACAGTGTCTGAACTAATCCACCCATCAAATTTTCACACAGATGTAAGCCTACTGTGTAGTGCATAAGTTTCAAAATAACCAAACTTCCCAAATAAAAATAATCTTCAAAAATAAATCAAAGCCGGGTGATAATAACATCATCATGTTTAACAAGGCCAGCTCGGAGAAGTTTTCGGAACTGAAGTGGCTACTCTGAGTAAATATAACATTATCAATATTATAAATAGTCAACAAAAATCACATATTCAAACATGAGGTACTGGGATACACTATTATTTACCTGGGATTGGTCATAATTGATATAACTTGGGCTGTCCATGCTGTGAGCCATTTGGTTTCCTGCCGAGTAGTCAAACTGCAGCCCTTCCATGCCCCCGACGTTCTCCATTCCAGCCCCGGTGTCTATCTGCAAGGGATTCTGAACACCGCCCTCGATGTAGGCACCTTCAGATGGTTGCTGGTGCTGCGGATGCTGGGGATGGTGCTGCTGATGAACCTTTGGGATCATGTTCTGGCGTTGCATATCAGCCGTCGATGTCGCTGGCTGCTGCATCGCTGCGTTCTTACTCTCCTCTTGCTCTGTTGGGGATGCATTGCGGCTACCAGGTGTCCGACTACAGAATAGAAAGTTATATACTTTATGTTCATCTGTTATCTAAGGGGAGTCAAAACTGAACCAAACACCTCTGCCTACTTCATATTACAACCAATAAACTGACTTATCTCGCCACTCAATAACCATCAAAACTGCCTTAAATTTTAGGCAAGACCTTCCCCATTTTTTAATCAACTGTATCAGTGTTGGTTATGTAATAAGTTCTAGTACACAGCCAAGTTATCATGTAGATGACAAAGAATTTGTAATTTCTTTGAACCATCCAGGACAACATGAAGGTCAATTGCCATCTCGTCTACTCATCACATGGTCCACCTTTATTTAGTCAAATGCCATTTTGCCCCAAAACATTTCGTCTAACAACCATTTGGTCAATTGTCACTTCGCCTAATAACCATTTTGTCTAAGACCATTTGGTCTCATAACCAGCTGGTCTAATATCCATTTTGTTTTCATTCATTTTGCCCAATTAAGATATTAGACCAAACGGTAATGGATTAAATGGCTATTGGACCAACTGCTTATTAGATGAAATAGAGAGTGGACAAATGGATTTAGACAATGTGGATAGTGGACGAATATGCATAATACCAATTGAAAATAAACCCAGTAACGAAGGGTACAACAATGCCACTGACCTGAATGCATTGGGATCCTCTTCCGGTTTTTGTTGTGGTACGGGATCTATGCCATTCTCTACAACTTCCTGCTTATCTCCTTCTGCTTCAAAGGGCGATGGTGTCTTGCTCTTCTTGCCATTGTTGGGTTGAGGCTGCTGGTTGGAATCACCTCCTGGCTGATGTTGCCCTCCACTTCCATCCTAATAGAAATAATGGTTAACCAATAGAAGGCATATAACTCGGCTCTAGTACAGGATACAAAGTTGATCTCTCATAGATATTAAAAGAAAATCTTCCGCTCATGAAGTATTTGTAAACTATCCATGAAACTTCAAAATGTTAGTAGTAAAAAGGTTTATTCAAAAATGTATTGACTGAGGTTAAGGGGGTGTGGCATCAACAGCTCAACATTTTATGGTGATAAATTCGATCACAAGAATTTCTTGGCCAGATGCTTCATGACATTTTTCTTTCAAATCTTGCACAATTTCTAATGTACCATAGCAAGACAGTATTGATTGATTATTACCGGCACTTGATTGATAAATCCTGGCTTGAGCCTGTGATGTTTGCCTTCAATATCTTTTCCCTGAGGAGAGGAGGCCAAGACGTATTCCGCCATGCTTAGCCCGAGACCACTGGTGTCTGAGCGAGGGGACATGACTGCATTCTCTTGACCCTGGAAGGTCCCTGTGCTGGGAGAGAGCTGCCGTCTCTGCTGCACCATGATGGGCTGGGACACTGAATGGTCTGTGGATGGAAGGAGAAAAATAAACCCAGGATAGGTGGCAAAAACACTTTAGTATGCAGCGCTTAGAAACATTACATTATTAAGCACTATACAAATGCTGCATACTATTATTATCATCATTATTATAGACTGCATTGTAAAGTGAAGAATGCCCAAACAAAATCTTGGAGTTCTAAAAGGTGATAAATCTAAATGGCCGTGGGGCCAGTTTCAAAAAGCTGTTAGTTGTGATTGATGGATGACTTTATGCACAATTGGTGACCATTTCTTGTGCTAAGATACCCAAATTTTTCTGATTGAACAGAACAGGTTTGAATTCATGCAACCTGGGCCTTGTTTTACAAAGAGCTGCGATTGATCCAATCAATCGCAACTATGGAAAGCCAGCAACGTCAACATCTCAAATATGCATGTTTGCTCAAAATATTTTCTGGATATGTTTTTAAAAATCATTGTTTTCTTGACAATTTTGTGTGTTCACCTTTGTTGGTGATCACACAAAATTTCATGTAGAATTATGACACTGATGCATTTCCATAGAGTTACGACTGATTTGATCAATCGTAACTCTTTGTAAGAGTCAAATCTCAAGATGCTTATTAAAATAGCTTGGCCCTGAACTGCAGGTCTACCACTGATAAGCATTGTTTGTAATGAATGATAATACTCACTGGAACCAGTTATTCCCGTTCCTCCCACCCAGGCATTAGGTGCCGGCCACTGATTGAAGATATCCTCATTTTTATTGTTCTCCTGGGCATCCCATAATTTCTGTGGGAAAAAAGAAGAAAAATCAGATTTACGATGGTACACACACATATTAGCATAAAAGAACTAAGTGACCGTGCTGACTGCAATACATTAATACTGAAAGGGAGGATTCAACCTTGTTCATACAATGGAATGCAAGGGAAGGGAAAATTACTTAAATAGAAAGGTGCAAGTTTGAAAAAAAAATGGATAAGGAATAAGAAAGTTATAGCTAATCAAAGAATAATTAATTTGTTGGGGAAGAAAGACAAGAAAAAAGAACATAATACTTCTTGAAAGTTATAGCTGTTTTGAAAATGAGATCACAAAGACGAAGTGAACTTCAATTGGCTATTCTCATGACAAGTGACAAGGACAACTTTCCCATGAGCTCTTGACTGTGAACTTATTTATTAGGGATTTGCAGTTTCCTCATTTAAGAACCTACCCCTGGGGAAGCAATATTTTTTGAACTAGTCAACACCCCCACCAACTCCTCAGACACGTCGAATAGGCAAAACCTGTTTTGATCAAAGTCAATCAGACAGTAGAACCTTACCTCATCCATATTCCTAGGCCTACTGTCCCGGTCTAGATCCAGGGCATGGAACTCATTCGTCATCCTATTCACATCTCCCGCAGAGCGGACCTAAAGCGGCAAAGAGAGAAACATAATCGATGGACCTATTAACTGTAAATCACTTGGTAGGGGGAGGGGCTCCAATTTGAACCATCCCAATGAAATCTATGATTGATTGTGCAACTACCCTTTACAGATAGGAAATTTTCATAGTTTAGATTTTTATGACGTCAAAATGCCCCATTAAAAATTTGGTCTGATTAAGTCCAGTTAAAATAGTGTTAGATGTAAAGTCTGACCTGATGACAACTTAAAGGGATGGTCTGGGCTGAAAATATTCATATCTAAATAAATAGAGTAAAATTCACAGAGCAAATTGCTGAGAATTTAATCAAAATCGGATAACAAATAACAAAGTTATTGAATTTTAAAGTTTATTAATATTTTGTGACAACAGTTATATTCACATTGTGATGAATATTCATTAGGTGGGCTGATAATGTCATATCCCACCTTCCTTTTTCTTATGATATTACATGAAATCATAACTGTTTCATTTTTTCATACATGTGTAAATTATGTGTCTCCTTTATGATAAAATAAGTCGAGGCAATGCACTGAATCAGTTGTCAATCCAATTGTTTTAGTTCTTGGTAATTTCTTTTAATAAACCCAATTTCATGTAATAAAATACATAAGAACAAGAGGGGATATGACATCATCAGCCCATCTAATAAATATTCATAAAGACATGCCTGGAACTGTTTCACAGATATAATGCAAGTTGCATGAAATATGACTGGTGAATAAACCCCACAGGCGACGCCATCTATCCACTGCCGCGTCGATATTGCATTGCGTTCATGAGTTTGCAGAATCTATCGCCACATACACTAAGTTAATTGATTTCTGGGTTTCCAAGCATCAAATGCGAAAGCCAATCACGATCGTGTTACCATTTTCGATTTCTGATGAACCGAAAAAGGTAACATGAACGCGAGTGGCTGGTCCTTTGTATGCTCTAGCAGCAAAATGAAACATGGCGACAATTGCAACAATCTCAGTCACATCATCACTTGAGAAACTTTATGGATATTTTGAGGGTAATTGGTAAGATTCAAAATGAGACTTGTGTACTTTTGTGATGAGTAACAATCATGTCTTACACTACGCAATTTAAATCAAATACATGTACGTTATACTGGTAAGCGATTTTCGAGTATCGGGTATTGATTTTTCTACCAAGGTACCCGAGGCTTCCGCGAATCAAGTTTTACTCCCAACCCTACTTTTGATATAAAACCTATAGATTCAAATGCATGTGATTGGTTAAAAATATTAAAATAAAGTCTGTCTTTTTATTAGACTTGTAAAATAACTGCTTAAAAAAAACATTACAGAGGGCATCTCGATACAAAATTCGAGGACCTTGTATTTTACTTCATGCCATGGTTCAAGTTCCCTTACCTGATCAAGGACAGAGTCGTCCCCTACGGCCCATCTCTGCTTGAACTGCCCTCCTGATTCGTTCATGGTGTTGCTGGGCCTCTGGTAGAAATAACCTACTTGTGCGTCGTCTCTCGTGCGCTGTGGCTGTGCCATACGATTGTATCCTTGTCTCACGCCGCTGCTGTTGGAAAGTGCTTGACTACCACCGCTGTTGTTATTACGTGCAGAATTCTCCCATGCAACATCATTCATTTTCTTTCTTTCTGATACAGACCCGCTGCTTGTCGTGTCCTGCTGAAGCTATGTACAATATATATATATGCAGGCACCACACATTAGGCCTGCAAGAAAAAAAAAAGTATTTGCATACTTGCTTTGAAAAAAACGATCTCTAAGTTAATGATAATACCATGAAAAGATAATAGAAGTACCTTTGGTACCATAAAATTGCAGTGCGGTGAGCATTTAACATAATTTTGTTCTAATCTGTATTTGAAGGAAATTATATGTTTTTTAAATTGGATATCTCAGAGTCTACTGCATTGAATTTGCACATTTATAAAGTAAAATGCAACTTCTGATTTGCCAGCAGTGAACCTTCGGTTAAGATATTTATGTTGATTCCCCCAACATAGTCGAAGCTCATTGACCCTAAATGACTTTTAACCTTGGTCATGTGACATCAGACTGACAGGATGTTCAGTAATACTTGATAACCATTATCTCCAAGCTTCATGAACTAGGCCCATATACTTTTTAAGTTACAATTATATTATTATAATTGACGATGCTGCCGCCGTTGGAAAAGCGGCGCCTTTAGGTCTTGCTGTTATGCGGGCAAGACAAATATGAAAAGGATTCCGAGATAGCACATGTTCCATCTATCACAAGAAAATCTGCAATGGCCGACACGGGGGTTCCCCAAAGGAGGAAAAAACACCACCCTTCCAAACATGGCATCCTCAATAACATCAGACATATTGGCCGATTGAATTGGAAAGGCGTGTTGTTCTTGTTGAGCACAATCGTTTTCAGAACGAAGTCAGGCGCAGCTGAGCGAAGACGTCTGACGTTTAGAGCCGAAAGAGATCCGTTTGGTAATTATCATTTACCAATTTCTATATCAAAGTTATTGATAGTAATAATCAAAGTCGGCATTTGCACAGCTGATGTAACTATTTTCTCAACAATCAAACAAATTATTTTAAGGTGTTTAGAGCGTGATTCAAATCGCCAAAATTGATTACGGCACTCAACTTTGCGATATTTGGAAACTGTGTCCGATATTTTGCAAAAAACAAGCTTCTGGTAGGAAGTAAATAATTTCCGTTTACCATATACCTTTATACTTTTATACCGTATCTACTGGACAAATAGTTGTTCCTGCAGTCAAGTTTCTTGTTGTCTTCCTAACTTGGATAAATTTGAAAACTGAGTCTGTGCTATTTGTGCAATGTGCTGTGCCAATATATTGAAATGAAAAAGGAACTATTCCCACGCATGCACATATAATGCCATGCAGACCAGAACTTGTCTTTGTCTTGAATAGATTGTTGATGTTGATTAAATTATTATTTTAATATATTAATATTCAACATTATGACTTTATTTGATTGTACTTTTGTTTTGGTCCAATTGTGGGCGCTAAAGCTGTTTCACACCAGCAGATTATTACCAGCATACCTCACCACTAGTAATTGTTCACAAATGTCATAGCAAGTCTCTCAGTCACATATCGAGGTCAGTATACCCACCACTTTTCCAAATATCGCAATTGGTAATGCCAACAGCTGTATTTCAGTTTCGAACTCGACGACATCGCTCGTTCATATCTTCAGGCAGACATTGCTTCATTCACTTGGCTTCGCTTCTCGTCATATACGTTGATATGAACTGAAGTTAGCGACCAAAAGATTTGCCTACGGCTTTCTGGCAGTTTGTTTGCCACATGTTTGCATGATTTGGTCGCTTACTTCGGTCCCTATCAACATTACTCCCCGCGGCGAAGCATTGTCTGACTGACAAAATCAAGATTAAAGCCAAAAATAAAACACTGCTGTTCCCGGCCGGTGTGAAACTGTATAGGGCCTAACCCAGGGAGCAGTTACTCATACTCACAGGACTAGGGTAGACTGTGGTCACAATAACTAGGAAAGTAAATTGTGAAAACAGAAATTATGCACTTACCACGATTACATGGAGGAAGATCTATCGTGTGGCAGTATCCGGACATCAAGGCACAGACTGGAACCTCAAAAAACGAAAGTTCTGTTGCAGTAGCTCTCCTTCTTTCAAAATTCAAAACAAAATGGCTGATTGAGACCGAGGCTATAGCCTTTAGCACTAGCGCATGGACTTGGTAAAATTCGCGCATGTGCCCTATACCCTCGGTACCAGTCTCGAACGACCATTTTGCTACAAATTCTCTGTGCCTCCATATCAGGGTACTGCCACACGATAGACTTTCATCCATATAATCGTGGTAAGTGCATAATTCACAATTTACTTTCCTAGTTATTGTGACCACAATCTACCCTAGTCCCGTGAGTATGAGTAAATGCATGGTGAGCTTCTGGGCTCCCTGGGTTATAGGGCCTGTCTCGAACTAGCCTAGGCCTAGTGCCCAATTATGCTTAAACTTAAAGGGATGATCCGGGCTGAAATTATTTTTATCTCAATACATAGAGTAGAATTCACTTAGCAAAATACTGAAAATTTCATCAAAATCGGATAACAAATAATAAAGTTATTGAAGTTTAAAGTTTAGCAATATTTTGTGAAAACAATTGTCATGAATATTGCAATTAGGTGGGCTGACGGTGTCACATCTCCAGACTCCACTTTCCGTTTTTCTTATTACATAAAATCATGTTTTTTTTTCATTTTTTCATACTTCTGTGAATAACGTCTCCCTTATTTTATAATGAAATAAGTTGCAGCAATAAATATCTAATAAACTAAATCAGATGTCGATCCAATTTTCTAGTTCTTGGAGGAAAAAATCTGAATAAACCTATTTTCATATTACATGTTATAAACTAGGCCTACAAAAGAACAAGTGAAGATGTGACATCATCAGCCCACCTAATGAATATTCATGCCTGTTTTCACAAAATATCGCTAAACTTTAAAATTCAATAACTGTTCTTTGTATCCGATTTTGATGAAATTTTCGGCAATTTGCTCAGTGAATTCTACTGTAGTCTATTTATTCAACTATAATCAGCCCTTTAGTGTCCAATAATATTCTAACGTTTCTTACTTAGTCTTAGATTTAGAAGACATATTTTGAACCTTCGGCATTATCATGATAGGCCTATTGGGAACCACCGTTCACTTCAATCTTCATGCGTGAGACTCAAGCATTTTGGACTCTTGTTCATCCCCTCAAATCTCTGTCTCACGCAACTATCACAGCCTAACAGCCCATTCCCAAATACATTGTACACAATGTCTGTGATCTCGCATAGATTCACAGAAAATCTCACGCATAGCTGGTCTTTGAACTTGGCATCTCTGTCATACAGCAGCGCTTTATTCAGTCACACGCACGGTTCCCTATTTCCACCTCCATTCACTTGAAGTTGAACACAACTCACAAGTGTCATGAGTGTGCATACACAAACATGACAAATCTACAAGTGGTTCAAAAGGCAAAACCACGATTTGGCCGAACCTTTTCCATATTTTTATTTCCAATTTTGGGTGGCTTTCGCAAAAGGAACTTCCCAGATTGCACTACCAAAATACAATGAATTACAATTTCCACTAAAGTATAGTGAGTGCTTGTATTACCGACCGGCCTTGTATTACCGAACGCGCGCATCATATGCGTCAGAAAATAATCAAATACGCTCAAACCTTTGCAACTTCCTCCCAACATGCCAAAAGGGAACTTAAATAGAAAAATGATGAAAAATTATCAAAAACACAATTTCGAAGTCTTTATATCCTCAAAACAATAAAATATGGTCAAAATAGCTCATGAGTGACTTTGTTGTTTTCCCAACTTTTCCCATAGAAAGCACACATTCGGTAATACAATACCTTTTCAAGTGACCAAAATATTTCACTTGCGAAGAGGGGTCCGATTGGAAGCTGATGTCGTAAAAATGAAAAACAATTTCGGCAAAATTTCTGCATATTTATATTTTGTAGGTATTTGTGTATTTATGGTGAAAGTTTGGTGAATTTTATTGGAATAATGTGTTTGATATGATCAAATTCATGAAAAGTGTTCGGTAATACCATACCGGGTAACTGGTACCGCACTTTTCTCTGCGCCGATACAGACTCCACAATTTCTGGCAAAAATTCACTTCTACAACTTCTTATCTTAATTTCTGCACAAATCACAAAAAGGGCTAAAATATTCAATAACCAGAAAAATAGCATAACAATGCAGGTATGAGGAGATACAAGACAAAGAGATCAAAATCCACGTTTATCAACATAGTTCATTTCTGGCTGCATGTAATACACACGCACATAGTCTCAACACACAGTCACAGCTCAGTCATAGAGTCATACGCAATCCAAGCATAGCTGCCATTGTTTACAGAACTCAATCATAACAAAAAAGCGTGTACGACCCTACACTTGTGATTAGTTTTAAAACATAATACTCTTCAATGAAAATTAAAAGAATATAGCAAAGAATAAATAGCATATCCATTTACAAGCTCGCAAATCAACCATGTTCGATCACCAATACTTACTGCGATGCAGCCCGATTATGACAACATTTCGACAATCATAGCTGCGGCAGCAGCGGGCGACATTTTGAACCGTAGTGCATTATGGGTGCCATGTGCTTGACCAAAATCGGATTGTTGTAAGTGACGTCATGTACAAACTATTCTGTGATTTTACCTCCGCGGTCTCATTATTTGATTTGACCAGGAAAAGGAGGCAGATCAGCATTACCCATTTAAGGGGTGGGGCGGGGTTTTTTTATCAACATTTTCCCAAATCGGCTCCTCGAAGAGCTGGACAAAAAGTTTGCATAATATAAACCAGAAGCCCCGGCCAGTAGCTTATATACGCGTATTAAGCCAGAGCTAGGGGCAGATCCAGGATTTGTTTCGGCTGGCCCGGGGCACTGCAGGGGGGGTCCTTGTTTTTTCAAGGGGGGACATTTTTTTATGTGTCGGTGTATGTGTCACAAGAGCGGATCCGACTTTCGCCAATAATAGGTGGGGCCTGAAATTATCTTCACCTATATTTTCCCCGATCAGTCGATTACTTCTTATATTCTTATATAACAACCTAAAAATGAAATGTCTCAAAAGCCCAATACAAAAAGTGCGAGCGCGAAGCACGAGCAATTTTTTTTATAACTTTCATGTATTTTGTCCTGAAAATTTAAAGTTCTGGAAATGTTTGTGATCCTGAAAGAGATAAATGATTCAGTGTCACTAGATAATTACTGCGAACGCTAAGCGCGCGAGCAGAAATTTTTAATAAATGTTCTATAACATGAACGGAAAGGACCTGTAAAGGACTGTTTACAAATACCTACGAATACGGTACATATTTCAATAATGGGAGCGCGAAGCGCGAGCTAAAACTTTTTGACATTCCGACATAAAAATGGACATTCTATAAGCGCTTTTTGTAATCATAAATGGGATAGGTATGTAACTAAGCAATTGATGCAAGCGCGAAGCGTAAGCGGAAGAAAATTGAGATTTTAGACCTAAAAGCGGGACCTGTTCATATTTTGTAAATCATTAATATATGGTAATTGGGTATCATTGATAATGCGAGCGTGAATCGCGAGCAGACAATTATTGATATTCTGATCTTAAACTGGATGATTTAAGCATATTATAGATAAAGAACATACAGGCTATCTCAATAACGTGCGTGCGCCTGTTTTAGATTTAAACCTAGAATCTGGGCATTCTGAATACATTTTTTTAATCATGATCGAAGATCAATAATTCAAGCAAGCTGAAAACATTTGATATTACGATCAAAAAAAGGTCAATTTAAATTTGATATTTTAAGCTCCATATCAGCCTATTGAGCAAGATACGAACCTCATCGAGCATGCAATTCGAGCGCGAAGCGCGAGCGAAATTTTTTATTTATTATGAAAGATTTGTTGTTGCAAGTCTTCCGGCCCCATCTCATTCACTCGTCTTCCTCTTCTTATTTTCCTATTCTTTTTTTCTCTTCTGTCTTTCCCCTTCCTTCTCCTTTTCTTTTCTTCTTTCTCCTTGTTTTTGCTCTGCTAATTTTTTTTTCAAAATAACACAACATAATTATAATATGATATAACATTATAACGAACAATATTTTTTTTCTTTCCCACTGCGTTCAGTTCTCTTCCTTTCTCCCTCTTATGTGCTTTCCCCGTTTGTTTGCTTTTTTTTTTGGGGGGGCAACCGATTATTTTTGGGGGGGGCACGTGCCCCATTCTCCCCCAGTATTTACGCCACTGATGCAATGTCCAAAAAACCTCAACTCGCGCTAAACGCTCTCATTCTAAATTTATAGGCTTTATAAGGCATATCATTGTAAAAATAAAGTTAACATCTAATCGAAATTTAGTCTTTAGGACGTCCTAACCCCCTCAAAAACCAACAACAATTAGCTTTAAGCGGCCGATTGCGGAAAATATCGATGAAAATATTACCCCTTCCCCCCATGGGTGAAATGTGGACCCTATAATCATTAATAAAAGCGCGAATTATGACCTGAAACTTTTGAATATGTCATGTATTTAGACCGAAAAACAGAGCATTTTAGACACGTTTCTGCGAGCACGAAGCTGATTTAGATAATACATGTAATTATTCAGACCTGAAAAGGGAACGGAGGAAACGTCCCCATAGAAAGTTTATCACGGATTGTTCGACCCCCTCCTCCTGGAAATTTATATGAGTAGAAAAAAAGTAATAAAGAATTATACCAGTGCGTCATTCTATTAAAACACTCTGCAGGGTCAATTGCGCTGTAAAATTGCGTCAAAATTGGGAGGGGTCCAAATTGTACATGCCTTCAATTAGAGGAATATATAATATTTCATTGGTTTAAAACGCCTAGAAAAAGGTCACTGCGGATGTTGCAATTAAAGGGGCGTCGCCAGAGGGGTGGAGCAGAGAATAGAGAAATGCTCAAATCTTCAAAGTTACTTCTTAGAATGGTTTAATTATGAATATCAAAAACATTTTGTCAGCCATCGCTTGCTTCGTTATTTGGTAGAGAAAACGAGGAAAAGAAAAAGAAAGAAAAAATTTACTGAGACACGTATCCTGCTTATGATTTCAAAACAGTGCATAAAGGACTTTTTTTTCCAGGACGTCGAGCTGTGCGTTCGCATTATCCTGGTGAGATTCAAACTGTGTTTCATTTTCCAAGTCAATATACAAAAAAAGTGTCAGCTTGATCGCGCTCGAAATATTTTGTGTAATGAGATTTCTTCAAGATGACAAAATGTGATTACAATGTAAGAGAGCGCGCGCAAAATAGAACGAAAAGGGGGATGCAAGAACGGGAAAATGAGAGAAAGCGAAAGCAAAAGAAGGCCTAGAAGGAGGGGGGGGGGGGAAGAGTGGAGAAATATAGATTAAGATAAGACAAAAAGATTTGGCACGGAAAGCGTAAATATTACTCATATTGTGATCTGAAAATAATATTTGCACTCCCGCTTACCGTGCAAATCTTTGTCTTATCTTTATCACTCTCTTTCGATTTACCCCCTTCTTTTGTTTCTCTTTCTTCCATTTCCCCGTTCCTAGCTTTCCTCTCTCCATTCTATTTTGCGCACTCCCTTTTTCCATCCTTTCTCTCCATTTCCCCCACTCCCCTTCCTTTCTTTTCACTGTCGCTCTTCTTCGCTTTCTTTTCTTTCCCCTCGCCATACAGTTTAATTTCTTCTTCTTTTATCTCTCTCTCTTTTCTCGTTCCTTTTTATTTCCCCTCACCCTAGCTGCTCTTTTCATTTTCTTTGGCTCACCTCTTCTTCATTTTTCCCCGTCATCCCTTCGGCTTCCCCTCTGGTAAATCGTCAATTCGTCTACTGCCAACTGGTCCACTCTCGCCAAATAGTCTATTTTCATTTAGTCTAATGCCATTCCATCAACATTTTGTCTAACAACCGTTTGGTCCAATCATCACTTCGTCTATGACTATTTCGTCTCATTGGTCTAATATCCATTTCATTGTCATTCATTTTGCACAAGTCTTAGTCAAATTGGACCAAGTGGTGTATATGGACTAAATGGCTATTGGACCAACGGTGATTAGATGAAATGGTGATTTGGCAAATTAAGACTGTGGCAATTAAGACTGTGAGGACAGTGGATGATCTGATGGTAGACCAAATGACAGTAATGAGTTGACTTTTAGACGAATTGGAAATAAACCTTCCCTCTCCCCCTCCCTTCTCATCTCCCGTTCCCTTTTTCCTCTTTTTCTCTTTCCTCCTTCCTTCCCCCTCCCCCCGGGCAGGGCGGGAGGGTGGGGGTGGGTCCAGGGGTTTGCACATCCCCTGTGTAAATTTTAAGACTTCAAACACTAACAATCCGACTTCTTTCTGATCTGTATCAAATCAATTTATCATGATACATGGCACTTGCATTAACGACAATGAAACTTCAACCAAGTAGAATTTTGTGAAAAATAAATTTGTATGGTTATCACATTATGGCAAGGTAAAACAATAATGATGCCAATCTTTTTATTTGATATATCACCCTCTTCTAAACACCTTAACTATGATGACCGGTCATGATATTTTTCTTTAAGCAGGGGTCACCAATCGTCAGTAAAATCCCCGGTAAGATTGGCTGGTGTACCTTTCTCAATAATTACTAACAATAATAACTATTATAATAATTCACTTTTATGCATTATAGTGGTTAATACATAGGAACAATGTCTCTAAACGTTTTACAAGATATATCATTAACCCCAGCCATCGGAACCTGACATGCCCGTTCACAATATATACCCTTTCTCCAATCCTTGTGAGCATTAATCATTTTGATTTACAGATCATTGAAAGACATTTCTTGTACAATATAGATTAGATAGTAATTCCATTTTGTGTATTATCGGGTCATTCAAATTCAAGTAGTATGGTAGTTTGATATTCAATGAGAAAAGCACCAACTTTGATGTCTTGATTATTCATATAATCTTGTGAATTGTGCTTTTCATTAGATCCAATTTAGGTAGAGCAACAATGCATCCATTTAGCAACTATTTAATACTACCAGTAGTTGATTACATTGTAACATCCGTGATTCAAAGTAGAAAAGGCGACAAATGCATGCACAGAGTTCATGGTCATGCTATTCTAGTACACTGGTCTAGATGCAGTTTTTCCCCCTGCTATGTCAGACATTCTTACACAATACATTTCTTTGAAATTTTAACATAGATGGAAGAAGAGACGGTTGTGATGAAAGACGTAATGTGAAGGTGGATGAAGAAGAAGGGAAAGGATGGGGCGGGGCATGCTAGAACATCTAGGCGGAGGCTACCAGTCTGATGCTGATGCACAAACTTAGGCAATATGTCTGGTGCAGCGAGACTACACCCACTGACTAGTCTTGCCACATCAGACACATTACTTACATGGAGAGGAGATGTTCAGGGAAGATGAAGGGAAGCGAGGAAGGACTACACAGAGATCTTAACAAGAATGGCAATCGACAGAGAAGGAATGGATAGGAAACTAGATAGAATAGGGACGCCGACCTAGTAAAATGAACTGCAGTATTTTGAGGGGTGACTGAAGGGGACAGAAGTCTTTTGGATAGAAAAACAGTGATTTCAAGCAACAGCAATTGCATTGTAATATAACTTGGAGGAAAAGGTTATTATATTAAACCCAGCTGCAGTATATTCATTAAAAAAGAGTGTGAAATTCTGTGAATAAGAATAATTGGCCTCTCTGAGAGAGATTGAGAGACATAGGCCTATAGAGAGAGACAGAGAGAAGGAAATAAGTTTCAAACATGGTTAAAAAATTTCTTCTAATAATCAATATGTCACATGATGAAGCATTGCATGAAAGTTATCACTTTCTTTTAAACAAAACCAAAACTTGAAATTGAGAAGTTTTAACTTTCATGACAATACATGTAAATATACAGCACTTTTCTTAAAAAGAATCATCCTGTAAAAAAGTACGATTTGAAGCAAGTTCAAAGAAATTATTACATTATCAAGCCACTAAATAGCAGTCATAAAGTACTGTTCATTACGACACCTTTTCTTGGACGTAGTAGAAAGAACACATGGAATGACGATTAAAATCACTATAATTATTACTACATTTCAAATGTGACCATTGTGACTGACACAAACACACAAATAATCATTTCTCAGAGATTCATGTGTATTAGTCTTACTCGCTAATACATCATCTTTCGACAAGTGCAAATCGAAAAACTAATATAGCATATCTATCTTGGCTAATCATTCATAATCTGCAATTGGAGCACATCCAATCAATTTTTCTTCTGACATTTCATATTGGTACTCATAATGGGGTGATTAATCAATGATTATTTATAAGGCTTGACAAATATTCCCATTGTGTCATGTACCATGGGGTTGTAATACCATGCACTTATAAATCAAACCACCTATGTAAGTGACTTTAAAAAAATCCAAACTTTGTTTCTAGTACTGTATCATTGATGGGTGAGTTGAGTCTCTATAAAAACAAGTGGAATGCCTCTGGCCGTCTCACCTGCATCACGCGGTTCAATATAGCATCAGTGCTGACTTTGAAAACTACTCTAACTCGCACAAGATGTTCAGTGATACATGGTTACTTTTATGTCCACTTTTTATGAACTAGACCAATAAACTTAGAGATATGATGGTTATTCAACAAAAAAACCCAACATGGCCAAAGTTCATTGACCTAACATGACCTTTGACCTTGATCATGTGACTTGAAACTCGCACAGGATGTTCAGTGATACTTGATTACTCTTATGTCCAAGATTCATGAATCAGATCCATAAACTTTCAAAGTTATGATGGTAATTCAACAGATACCCCCAATTTGGTCAAAGTTAATTGACCCTAATGACCTTTGACCTTAACCATGAGAGCTGAAACTTGCACAAAATGTTCAGTGATGCTTGATTACTATTATGTCCATGTTTCATGAATCAGATCCATAAACTGTCAAAGTTATGATGGGAATTCAACAGATACCCCCAATTCGGCCAAAGTTCATTGACCCTAAATGACCTTTGACCTTGGTCATGTGACATAAAACTCCTGCAGGATGTTCAGTGATAATTGATTAACCTTATGTCCAAGTTTCATGAACTAGGTCCATATATATTTTATAAGTTATGACATTTCAAAAACTTAACCTCGGGTAAAGATTTCGATGCTGATTCCTCCAACATGGTCTAAGTTCATTGACCCTAAATGACCTTTGACCTTGGTCATGTGACATGAAACTCTAATAGGATCTTCAGTAATACTTGATTAACCTTATGGCCAAGTTTCATGAATAAGTTATGATATCATTTCAAAAACTTAACCTCGGGTTAAGATTTGATGTTGACGCTGCCGCCGTCGCCGTCGGAAAAGCGGCGCCTATAGTCTCACTCTGCTATGCAGGTGAGACAAAAATCATTTGATACTAAGAAAGTCACCCTGTACAAATGAAAATAACTAATTAAAACTACAAAATGAAGTTTTATGAAATGCAGATTAAAATATACTCTCAGAATAAATGACATTATTTTCTCCTGTAAAATAATTTTAAACACACTTTATTCAATTCAGATTGACAGATTCACATGAGGTGAAAACCATAATTATGTAGATCTACATATACATAATAAAAATATATTCCATGGATTTATTAAACTTATTTCTATATTTAAAGTCATCATTATATATTTACAATCTACATTTCTCGAATATAACCTCATTCCTGAGGTATTTCATATTACATCTGATATGGAATGATACAGTAAAAAAATAAAACCACTGTTGATAAAAGCAATTGTCAAACTGTCACTTTCGATGCAAGCTGGAAGCAGAAGACAGACAGCGTGTACATATAGCTTGCAGAGGATGTGATAGTTTGTCTTGTCAATGGAAAACAAGACGTAATTAACTGCTTTATATTCCAAAAGTGAAAACATTTTAATATATTTTTGTTTGGTCACATGATTTCTCTATGAGAAAAAAATTTTGGTGTTAAATCAATCAAGGTTACTTTTAAAAAAAGTTTTCTATAAGTTGTTTTTAATGCCTCAATATTAACGTTACAATCAATTTCATTCTAGTGATTTGGATCAGATAGTTATGATTCATACAGAAGGTAAAAGAATGAGAGGAATTGGAATCAATCCGTCTTGATACGTCCAGTAAATGTGTTCATCATTTCTTGGATGCCGTTGAAATCATAGGCAGTTTGAACTGCTAAGGGATGCCACAGGCTAGAACAGAAGAAGAGAAAAAGAAAACAACATGGTATTATTGAACAATTTGGTCTGTATTCTAAAGTCTGAAATTGTGGTTTAACTATGGACAGCCAATTGTGACATGACATAGAAGTCATCAATCATATTTTACTCTCAAATCATTATTAGCTTTTTGGGAATGATAAATAAGGTAGCTGTCTTCATCATTAAAGAATATGGGAAGATCACAGTAAACATAATATTAGAACAGTTACCATGGTCTACTTAAAACCAGACTTCAGAATATGGGGCTTTGTCTAAAGTTGTACAAGCCCCATCACCAGGCAGGGTGGGGTATGGGGTGGGGGAAGGGAGGAGGGTGCAAGAAGACCTCAGGGTGACATAATTTTTTGTTCTCAATTAAATATATGTAATAGGGGTATCAGAGAGCTACAAGACTCCCTCAGTCTCAGAGATTCTACTTCAATAAACTACATGTATTTAAAAAAATTCTGAGTTTGGCTTATAACACATAAAGTGCATTTGAAAAAAAATAATAGGATAAAAATGAAATACAGCATAAAAACAAATTTTACTACGGATTAAATGTATTTTTCCAATTCTGTATCCAGTGCTTACACAACGATTTGTACTGAGGTGTATATTTGGACCCCGTCTTACAAAGAGTTACGATTGATCCGATCAAATATGGAAATCCAATAATCCACCCTTACAATAATTTTGACAGAAAATTTGCGCAATCTGCGCAAAGAGAATCACACTGAATCTTCAAGAGAACAATGAATGTATGAATGTACATCATATCTAGAAAATATTTTCAACAAATATGCATTTTAGATGTTGACGTTGCTGGCCGTCCATAGTTGTGATTGAACGGATCATTCGCAACTCTTTTTAAGACGGGCCACTGATATGATGCAAAGAGTACACACAAGTAAAATATTTAATTTCAAATAATAAAATACTGCATTCACTGAGAAGACTTTGGGTGAAGCAAAGAAATTTATGAAAAGAGTTTGGACAAGAAATAGCAAGATTGAAATTCATTTTACATATTTTGATGGTTTATTTGAAGCTGTAAGAAAACAATTTACAACCAAAAAAATATGCAGAATTCAAACCAAGTATGATACATATCAATTCATTCTAATGTGTTTAAGTGAAAAAAAAAAGAGTCAATCAGTAGCACTTATTGCTGATGAACGTCTACCAGTACATGTGGATGTGATACAGGATCATGGCTAGTCTAAACTAGGAGGCTAAAAGGGGGCTCTTGCGCTTGAAAAGGGTACTGGTGTGCGACCCCAAAATCTGAAACTATACTCATATGAACTGAAGTTTGTATGAATTCCAGTTTGCCCTCTGCAAATGGGGGTGCTTCACCGGGTGCTTGGGAACTGAAATTCAACATGAAATGGGGCGATTCCATGCTAGAAAAATCAGCCATTTGTCAACCGGTTGTCCACACAAATGAGGAACTTAACTTTGTTTTGCGGTAATAATAAAACTCTCCTAAGCAGTCATGTGAAAAAATGACAACCAACAAATATATGTCGTCCATGGATGAATTATTGGTGAAAATGTTGCATGTCGTACGGGATGCAGAGACGTCGTTCAAATACGACACACAACATTTTCGTCTTTAATTCACCTGTAATCAGTTTTTTTTTTCACATGACTACCCACTGGAACTTTATCATTGACAGAAAAGAGAATTTTATTGCCCAAGCATTCAGCTATGAGACTAGAAATTGTTGTTAAAATGTCCCGTACGACACGTATAGAATCGCCCAATGGGAGTCTTGGGATCAGACGCCTGGAATGACGGGCTTAAGAACGGGGGGAAAACGGGTAAATCAATGAAACTATGGTGAAAATGATATCCTTGGGAATGGCTGGCAAGATGTAAAAAAGGGGTCTCTAGGGCTTCATATACCCATACTGAGACCCCAAAAGATATCCCAGGCTCAAACAGTACTACCTGATAAAAATGATCAGAAGAAAAATTCTGAGAATGAGAAACCACTGCCTGAGAAAATGTATAAGAAATCATTTAGAACAAAATCAGGCGGTTACACTTCGTAATTCCGAAGGTTCTTTATTCCGAAAGTTCGTAATTCCGAAACACGTGAATTTCCTATACCTCGATGTTCGTTAATCCGAAAACGAAAAAGGGTTCGTTAATCCGAACATTTGTGGCGTTATTCCGACGGTTCGTTATTCCGAAGGTTCGATAATCCGAAAACGAAATAAGGTTCGTTGTTCCGAAGGTTCGATAATCCGAAAACATAATAGGGTTCGTTGTTCCGAAGGTTCGTTAATCCGAAAACGAAATAAGGTTCGTTTTTCCGAAGGTTCGATAATCCGAAAACGAAATAAGGTTCGTTTTTCCGAAGGTTCGTTAATCCGAAAACGAAATAAGGTTCGTTTTTCCGAAGGTTCGTTAATCCGAAAACGAAATAAGGTTCGTTAATCCGAAAACGAAATAAGGTTCGTTAATCCGAAAACAAAATAAGGTTCGTTAATCCGAAAAATGAAAACCAGGAAAGCAGAGGCAGAGGCAAGGGGGGTGGACACTTGCCGTTTAATTGTTATGAGGATGGGAAGGCAAGGGCGGCCAAACGAATTTTCGTTTGGGGGGAAAAGCCAAAAAATGAAACTCATACGTCAAAATGGGCACTTTGGTGATATTTTCACCTTAAGATTATCAAAAAAAAATCTTTTTTGAAATGACTTCTTATTATGGCAAAATGTATATTTATCCTTTATTTTTCGGGAGAGAGTATAATGAGCGAGCGGCTTGGTAAAAAAAAATCATATGTGAAGTTGTAAAACTCGTTTTGGGGGTCAATTATTCTTTAAATGGCATTATTGCGAGGTGTTGCGAGCATGAATCCCAAGCTAAAACTTAAGGGTATTTCAATAAAAATGGAAATAAGTTTTTAAAAATCCGAGCAGATTTCTGCTGTCACTAAGAATATGTACATCTAACTAAAGAATTAACACGAGCGCAATACGCGAGCTTAAACATACTGACCAGAAAAGGAATCTTAAAGAAAGAATTTAGTGAACTCTTTAGGATACATATTTCACCAATCGAATAACTGAGAGTGCGAAGCGCAAGCTGAAAATTTGCAATATTCCAGCCTGAAAACTTTACTTTAAAAAGAGTATTTTATTTCAAAAACATGAAAAATAGCATATTTATTTAAAAAAAAAGATCTTTCCCATTTTTGGAAAAATATGCATTTCCCTGTTTTTTATTTCATTTTTGGGGTGCAAGTGCCCCCTGCCTCCCTCCCGGCGGATCCAACTTTTGTCAAACGGGGGGGGGGGGGAGCAATTTTTTTCGGCCATATTTTCCTCGATCGGCAGCTTAAAGTTGATTTTTGTTTGTTTTTTGAAAGGGTAGTCCTAACAGTCAATAATTAGCTTTATACTTATAAAATAAATATGTAATAACATGATAAACCCTTTTTGAATAATGCGAGCGCGAGCTATATTTTTTTTATATGATGGACAATATGTTTGTGATCTTCAAAACGAGATGCCTATGTAACTAGATAATAACTGCAAGCAAGAAGCGCGAACAGGAATTTTAAATATAAGGTCTGACCTGATCTAAAGGGGACATTTTAAGAACTTTTTGCAGTTAGCCATGAAGACGATGCGTGTTTCAACCTGTGGAGGCGGAACGTATTTTCCTTTTGGGGAGCCAAAAAAGGGGCCAATAGGGCATTTTGGTGCAAACGGATATTTTCGCCATAAGATTATCATCTGTGTAAAGAGGTTGTGTGTTTTGTAGTAATTAAGTTGAGCAAAAAAATTAAGTGATCTCTGATTGGTAAGTTATATATTACGTTTCATTTCTGCGAGCGTAGCGAGCAAGCGGTTTTGGGAAAAATGTAAAATTCGCCTATTTGGTCAATTACTGTTAAAAGGGCATCCTTATGAGATGTTGCCAGCGAATCACGTGCTCAAACTTTTGGAAATTTCATGTAGGCCTAAAATGATAAAAATTATATTATTTACCCAGGGAAGCCACTTCAGTTCTGAAAACTGTTCTCCCAGCTATTATTATTATCCGTGTTTGTTACCAAGATGAATAATTTTCATTTTCGGAAATACGAACCTTATTCAATTTTCGGATTAACGAACCTTATTTCGTTTTCGGATTAACGAACCTTCGGAATTACGAACCTTATTTTGTTTTCGGATTAACGAACCTTCGGAATTACGAACCTTATTTCGTTTTCGGATTCGAACCTTCGGAATTACGAACCTTATTTCGTTTTCGGATTAACCAACCTTCGGAATTACGAACCTTATTTCGTTTTCGGATTGACGAACCTTCGGAATTACGAACCTTATTTCGTTTTCGGATTGACGAACCTTTGGAATTACGAACCTTTGGAAATACGAACCTTCGGAAATACGAACCTTCAGAATAACCGAACCTTCAGAATTACGAAGCTTCGGAATTACGAATGTATGCGAAATCAGGCAACCAAAACACTGAAAATTTCATTGAAGTAGAAAAAGGTATAACAACGCTTTGGCAATTTAAAAAATGCATTATTTCAGTCAAAAAAAGTTATGTGCATGTCCTCATGATTATGCAATTAGCTGGCCGATGATGTCATATCCCCACTTATTTTTATGTATTTCATTGTTCTATGAAATTATGTTTATTCAAATTTTTCACCAAGAGAAGGTAAAAATAGTAGACAAATGGGGTAGACCAGTCTGTAAATTGCTCAGTTGTAATGTGTTATAAAAGATTAGTGATATAATAGTAAGGAGTCAAGAGGAAACTAACATAACTCTGCAGCAAAATATATATATTGCTGTACACATGCATGACAAAAAAAGTGCTTAAAGGGGTGTGTTTTTCAGTTTTGGATGCGTATCAAAACACCGCTTTCCAAAAGAAGAGGGGCAGTTTTGAAAGACTGGTCAATGGTCAATCACAGGGTCAAATGTATTTAGGGTACCTTTTTCCAAAGCTTTTTATTAAACTAGCCAAACTTGTTTAGAGGCCAAAATGTGTAAATAATGCCCGCAAAAACTTGTTTAGGGGGTGTTTGGAAATAATTTGGCCACGTGTGTGTACAGCAATACATTTGACTGCCCCCCCCCCCCCCCCGGTGCAAAGAGCTGTAGTCTGAAACCACACAAATTTATTAAAGGAAAAGCAGGGCTATCTGGCTAATCAGAAAAAAAATCAAAGTTCACGTTATATGCGCAATGAGTGGCATATTTGTCAAAATTCATGAGCAGTTTGGGGAGGCGTGTACAGTGTGATTCGTTTTATATTTCTTAAGCCTGGATAAGGTCCATTTAGGTCCATATACTTTTAAATTTATGATGTAATTTCAAACACTTAACAGGATGTTCCAAAGTCATGTTTGTGCACATCATGATCTGCGCATATTTTACACTCTGTGCGCTGACGTCATGTGGATGAGCAGGTGATTTAAGGACGTTCCATAGTTATGTTTCTGAGCATCATGATCTGCGCATATTTTACACTCTGCGCGCTGAGGTCACAATGGATGAGCAGGTGATTTAAGGACGTTCCATAGTTATGTTTGTGCGCATCATGATCTGTGCATATTTTACACTCTGCGCGCTGAGGTCACAATGGATGAGCAGGTGATTTAAGGACGTTCCATAGTTATGTTTGTGCGCATCATGATCTGCGCATATTTTGCACTATGCGCGCTGAGGTCACAATGGATGAGCAGGTGATTTAAGGACGTTCCACAGTCATGTTTGTACGCATCATGATCTGTGCATATTTTACACTCTGCGTGCTGAGGTCACAATGGATGAGCAGGTGATTTAAGGACGTTCCACAGTCATGTTTGTGCGCATCATGATCTGTGCATATTTTACACTCTGCGCGCTGAGGTCACAATGGATGAGCAGGTGATTTAAGGACGTTCCACAGTCATGTTTGTGCGCATCATGATCTGTGCATATTTTACACTCTGCGCGCTGAGGTCACAATGGATGAGCAGGTGATTTAAGGACGTTCCACAGTCATGTTTGTGCGCATCATGATCTGTGCATATTTTACACTCTACGCGCTGAGGTCACAATGGATGAGCAGGTGATTTAAGGACGTTCCACAGTCATGTTTGTGCGCATCATGATCTGTGCATATTTTACACTCTGCGCACTGAGGTCACAATGGATGAGCAGGTGATTTAAGGACGTTCCATAGTTATGTTTGTGCGCATCATGATCTGCGCATATTTTACACTCTGCGCGCTGAGGTCACAATGGATGAGCAGGTGATTTAATTAGCTGGAGGTAATGTGAGCTTATTTTTCTCCTTATCTGCACTAACTGCAGATCTGATGTGTTATTTTATGAAGCTAATAAACTGGAATTATTCCATGGACCATTTTTTTTTATTCCTCTACAATTTCAAAATAGTTTCTCTGTAGTGCTGCAAAGTATGATGAATATGACCCTGAGTTTGAATAAATGGAGAAGTGGTTCGGAATTTTTCCTCACATAGATACTGCTTTTGGTGCGTTTTCGGGTGTTTTAAGATGCAAATTTGCTCTAATAAGAGTGCTGATAGTTTGAAAACAAGCACATGAACTCACATTTTTTCAATGTTTGCACCTCTTAGGTATAACTTTCTCTAAAACTCTGCAAAGTTTGGTGAAAATGACATGGGTTTTGAATAAAGTGCAGCATTTTTTTTCCTTCTCAAGTTTGTTAATGAAATTTGAAATTTTTGAGGTTTGAGTATCTTTCCCTCAATTTCTAAGAACTGAGAGTGTTGTTAGACTTAAAATGAACAAACAATTGACAGCAATATAGATATATTATCCATCTTACTGATACAGTTATTAATCATATTGCAAAATTTGATGAAATTTTCATGGATTTTGACTGAGTAATAGATAGGGCTTTAAACTCACTGTTATGATCTTGTGAGGTCTAAAAATGCCAAATTATTTTAGATGCGCAATTTTTAAGAACATCATCCATTTTGGGTTAACTTCGAAGCTTGCTAGCAAAAAATTAAGCATGTGGACCCATACTAATATTTGCGTACTTGGAATATTCAGGTGCTAAAGTATCTATGTGCAAAGTATGATGAAAATGACATGGATTTTCAAAGCAAGACTACTGAACTATTTGCATTTTAAACGGTATTAACAGACTTTTGCTTGTTTTCAGAGCATTTTGGGCTGTTTCAAGCCAACTCGCAATACTTTGGACACTGATAATTTGAAAACGAACACATGGACCCCATAGTTTAAATGTCTGAACTTCTTCATAATATATTCCTCTCCAAATCTAGAGAGTATGATGAAAATGACATGGATTTTGAATGTTTGGGATCAGAACTATGGAACCATTCATATTTTAGACATTTTTGGGTGGTATTATCAGACTTTTACTTATTTTCGACACATTTTGGGCTGTTTCAAGCCAACTTGCAACAGTTTAGACACTCGTATGTATTTTAAAAACGAGCACACGGACCCCATGTTTTTAATATTTTAACGTCATCAGAATATATTCCTCTGCAAATCTAGAGAGTATGATGAAAATGACATGGATTTTGAATGTTTGGGAGCAGGACTAAGTAACCATTCGTATCTTAGACATTTTGGACGGTATTAGACGTTTGCCCGTGTTAGCTGGATTGTAGACTGCATGTTTCAAGCCAACTCGCAACAGTTTAGACACTGATAGTTATAAAACGAACACATGGACCCCATATTTTTAATATTTTAATGTCATCAGAATATATTCCTCTGCAAATCTAGAGAGTATGATGAAAATGACATGGATTTTTAATGTTAGGGAGCAATACTACAGAGCCATTCGCATTTTAGATTAGACTTTTGCACCTTTTTGGCACATTTTAGGTGGATTTCAATATTTTCAAGCCAACTTGCAACAATGTGGACACTGATAGCTTAAAAACAAGCAAACAGACCCTATACTTTCAATATTTAAATGCCTTTAGAATATATTCCTCTACAAATCTAGAGAATATGATGAAAATGACATGGATTTTGAATGTTTAGGAGCGAAATATGGAGCCATTTGCATTTTAGAGGGTATTAAAAGTCTTTTGCCCGTTTTAGGCGCATCATAGACTGTTTCAAGCCAACTCGCAACAGTTTAGACACCAATAGTTTAAAAATAAGCACATGGACCCCATATTTTTAATATTTTAATGTCTTCAGAATATATTCTCCTACAGATCTGGAGTGTATGATGAAAATGACATGGATTTGAATGTTTGGGGGCAAAACTACAGAACTATTCGCACTTTAGACGGCATTATTAGACTCTTGCATGTTTTTGGTGCATATTGGGCGAATCTCATGCAAACTTGCATCTCTTTACACACTCATAGTTAAAAAAAACCCCAGCAAATGGACCCCATATTTTTAACTTCTCTACACCTTCGATATGCATTCCTCTACAATTTAGCTGAATTTGATAAAAATGACATGGATTTTGAAAAAAGTGCAGCTTACAAAATACTTTTTAAATTTTTGAGTAGATTCACGTCTTTGAAGATTTGTTTTTTCCGAGTTTTTGGACCATTCTTGCCAAATGAGGGCTGACTCCAAAAAGATATATAGTTTTACCAATTAAAAGACTTTCTTTAAATGTGGTATTAGAGAGGCATAATTCTCTTGATTGCGCAAGATTGCATATCATTTACATACGGCTACTTTGAAGACCCATAGAAAAAAAATAAGCACATGAACCTATATTACTTTTTGCATTTTTATACCAAAGTAACTCTTTGCAAAATTTGGTGAAAATGACATGGACTTAATTTTAACTGTGGAACGTTCTTAAGATTTCAATTCTGACGCCATTGCCATTGGAAAAGCGATGCCTATAGTCTCGCTCTGCTATGCAGGCGAGTCAAAAATGACCTCTGTGCCCTTTGACCTTGCATATTCAGATGTCCCCAAATCAGATGAACCTCTGGCAACCATCCATAGAGGGCAGATGTATTATGATTTTTTTCAATAGATTCCTTTCCATGGTGAAATGAATGAAATTTATTGGAATAGTACTTTGAACTAGACCTCTAATTTTATTTTTGTGCAATATTTATGAAAGCAACCTCCCCCCCGAAAAAAGAAATGCATTCAGGGTGCGATGATCATGTATATGTAAAGCGCGTAGAGACTTCATGTAATATGCGCTATAGAAATATTTTTTATAATTATTATTATTATTATGACTTTTTCATAAAATTAGAAATGGCACCTGTGACAAAAGTTTAATCTTGCTTTTGTCTTCCGGAATAAGTTTCCATCATCTGCTGGCTTCCATTAAGATCACAAAAAGCCATCACTGCTTTAGGATTCCACAAACTGTATCAAGAATAGGATGTGTAAAGCTGAAGATCATGCTTTCTCTATCATCTATTACAGGTACTATCTGTGAGCAACACTTATTTTGACAAACTGATTGCAAAAGCAAAGAGTAGAGAAAGGGGGTTTTATTCTGAGATTAACTTTATCTCAGAGAAAATAAAAAAATTCATCTCCTGTAAAATTGGTGAGATAAATATACTAACATACCCTTAAAATTGGTATTCTCATCCTGAGATTCTGCAAACGTCCCTGATCCAGGATAACAAATTCCTCACCTCATTTAAAAAAAATTGTCATATAGTAAACTCATGACTTGGTGTGTGTGAAGGGACATGGGAGGTGTTCCTGGATGGCGAACTGAGATCACTTGTGTCCGAAAATGAGCCGGGGTTAAAAGTGGATCATATTTGGGCGGTTAATGATAAGTGTGTCCCCTGATTGTCAAATTACAAATAATAAATATTACGTGGCCTGTAATTTGTATAAGCATGAGACCTTTTAACAATTTTTTTTATGTTGTTCTGTTAAAGCAGATAAGAACCAATAGCGCCATCTCGAGTCCTCAACGATTCATACCTGGCCAGTTTCCTGACCCATAATGCTAGTGTAGTCTAGTAATAGCGACCCACTTGAATGATAACATGCTAATCTACTACTCAATACATTTATACCGTAATGATTATGTTATCAAGTAGCAAAAATAATTGCTTTTCCTATAAAAACAATTTAGTTTCTCTATATACAAATACACTTATAGGCGAATTTATTCTCTGTAGTACTAGTAGATATCTGAAAACGTATATTTTAAGACTGTATTTATAACGCACAGTCAATGAGAGACCATACACAGTTTTCTCTCCCTCTAACATCTTGCTGTTTTCAATGGTCACCTTGATGGATTCTTGACTACACAGTCATAATGTATACCTCATCCATTGCCAGATCTGGGCCCCGCCTTACAAAGAATCACGATTGATCCGATCAATCGTAACTCTATGGAAAACCACAAGTGTCATAATTTTTTCTATGAAAAATTTGCACAATCTCCTTTGTATGCAAAGAGAAGTGCAGTGAATTTTAAAGAAAACAATGAATGCATGAATATACATCATAGCTAGAAAAATATTTTTAACAAACCTGCATAATAGATGTTGACGTTGCTGGTCATCCGTAGTTGCGATTGATTGGATCAATTGGATCACGGGACCTGAACTCAATATGGTACCTGTATACCTGCCAACATTTATGCAAAATCTAGACAACCAATGGCCGGGGGTCTAGGGGGCCGATTAGGCCCCAAGCTGGGTCCAAGGCAGAGCCCCGTGCGAGGGGTCAAGAAGGCAGTTCCCCCTAAAATTCCTGTATTTTAGCAACTTTAACCCTAAAAGGACTGGGCTATTTAAGATGTATTGAGGACCTGGAGGCATGAATGGGTCTCGGGTGATTTTTCCCAAGTTTTTTCCTGAAATTTCAGATATCAGGAAGTCTCGATTCTTGGCCATTTTGAAAGTTGAAAATCAGTTGGCAGATCTAATAACCCTCATTTCCAAGTTTCATGAACTACATCCGTAAACTTTAAAATTTATGACATTTCACAAAATACCCCCAACATGGTCAAAGTTCATTGACTCTAAATAATCTTTGACCTTAATCATGTGACCTAAAACTCATGCAAGACAATCAATGATAATTTGATTACATGTCCAAGTTTTATGACCCAGGTCCATATACTTTCTAGGTAAAAATGACATTTCAAAACTTGACCTTGGTTAAGAATTCAATGTTGACGCCATTGCCGTCACTGCCGTAGTCAGAAAAGCAGCAACTACAGTCTTGCTCTGCTATGCAGGAGAGACAAAAATGCTTGATTCTTCATGTTTCAAATTTATTTTCGCATATGACATCACAAATCAATACATTTGTAATTTCATAACTCTCTCCTTACTAGATGGATTTTTATTTAAACCTTCGCCAATATTTTTCTCTACTTTTTTTCTGCACTATCAATAGAACAGACTTATTTTCAAGGTGAACTTTCCCTTTAACAGGAATGCTGAGGAAGGGTAAACTTACTTTTTGAGACCAGGAAAGAAGTAAAGACTCCTTGGCAAAATGAGAACACGTTGGTTTGTTCTGATCGCAAGCATAATCCTTTCCACAGCGTATTCGGGTTCCAATATGTCTACCATGATGGCTCGTCTGAAAGGACCAACACAAATATATAAATCATCTTTACTTCATAATCCAATAGAGACACAATTTACCCAGGTCCTTTGCCAGTGATAATGGGACAAACTCCCCTTCTCTGGCAATAGGCAGGGTTAATAAGTGCATGGTAGTTACTCATTTTTTAAAAGAGACTTGTTCTTGTTTTTATTTGTATTTCAAGAGCATTTTTTTTCATTATGCCTCCCTAACTAGGCGTATACAACCAAATCACTATCATTTGAAATAGAAATACATCAGTGGCACCAGGGAGCTTTGAGCACACACACATGTAAGAATGGACGGCCAACACTTTGAGTTACAGCCATTACATGTAGTAAATTTTCTATGATTAAAAATCAGTGATTCAGCTACCAATGCAATCATAATTACAATCCCTAGGTATTCATTAACCATTTTCACCAAAAAAAACCCACTTTCCCCTCCTCCACCTCACATCTCCCCTCCCACCCCCATTTATATATAACGGCCTGTATTCTGAATTAAGGTTTAATTCAAACTTTTGTCTAAAGTTGTGTTGTAACTATGGATAGCCAATTGTGAAACAAATCTCTAACTGTACAAGTACAATTTTTCAGCTCATTTCACACTAATATCATTCATAAATGCCAGGAAATAAAATCTATGATTGTTTTCTTCACCATTAAAGCATGATGAAAGAGCAAAGTCAAACATAAGAAACAAACAATGTAAACACACAGTTTTTAAAAATATTTTCAGCTTCCCATAATTTTAGCAGAGTTAGACCATGGTTAAACCAGAACGAGTGGCCTAGATGTATTTTGCTCGATACTCACTTTGCTTTGACACCATCAAACATGCCTGTCTTGATGTAGAAGGGGCACACCACTGTGCACTTTACACCCGACTTCCCCGTGTACTGTAGCTCGTGATAGAGGGCGTCATCCAATCCGACAGCCGCAAACTTACTGGCGCAGTAATCCACAAGGCCACTCACTCCAAGATGGCCGGCAAGAGAAGCAATGGTTACTATGTGACCTTGGTTCTTCTCCAACATGTTAGGCAAGAAAGCTTTCAGTGTCTACAAGTCAACAAAAGACAAAGGGTCACAAGGAGCAAAAAAGGTAATTTTACTTGAAGTGATTTAAGGCCACCGCACACCTTACGATTGGTCTGCGACTCGATTTTGGAATAAAACGTTCCACATTTTAATGTGAACGTTTGGACATGAAACACCTTACTGTGCCAAGTTCAAAGTCATATAATGTGAATACTAAAATACATAGTGACATTCATGGCAATTGCTACTCTTCCAAAAATAATCATGAAAACAAGTGTGAAAACAAATTGTTATGAAGTCATAGCAGCTGTACGATCGGCTATGATTTGAAACTGAAGTTCATATACATGGTAATTGCTACCTTTCTAATAATAATGAGAATGAGTTTAATATCTAATTGTAATTATGTCTTTGCAACGCACGATGGGCTACGATTTGAAACAAATTTGGACTTTACTCCTAATTAAAAGGCTTGAAATTAACCAGGAATTCCATATTAGTATTCTCAAAGTTATTTTGTACCACAAATAAGATTTTATTTGTTTATACATGTATATTTTATTGAATTCGGACAAAATGAAGAGAGAAAGAGAAATAATAATTAAACTTTTACGGATAAACAAATTTTCATAATTTGGATTTCTGAAGACCAAATCATTGTATTGGCTAATTGTAGACAACCTTGTCTGGCCTAGCAACTTATTGTTTGTTTTGAAGGTGGAGAGGGAGAGTGTTTACGCCTACCCAGAAATGAGCATTGACGTTGACATCCATAGTCTTCTTGATGAGACGATCCGGACACTGCAAAAGCTTCTTCCCGGAAACAATGCCTGCGTTATTGATAAGGATAGTCACATGACCAATATCTTCCCTCACTTTGTCGGCAGTCTTGTAGACAGCCTCGTTGTCACAACAGTCCACTACATAGCTGTATGCCTTACCTCCTGCCCCTCTGAAATGTAATAAGCAAAACAACAACTATTAAAGACTAAACTCACTCACTAAAGGGAAATTCTATAAAATGATCAACCTTTCTGTATGTCTGACTCCCATTTTTCTCAAGTCTTACCTAACCTCATAAACACACCAAGTCATGGTCATTTGAGAACATTACGGACTGTCAAAAGAACAAGAAATCAGAGACAGAAAATTTCATGGAGGTCCCACATATAGGGGATCAGACGTACATATTTTATGGAATTGCCCATCTGTATTTTCTATAATGATGATTTAAACTTGAATAATATTCACATCAAACTGCATATCCATCACCACCATCATAATCATCATCGACATTAGCATTATCATAAGCATTATCATCATCAACAATATCGTCATAGTTCAGTAAATAAACTTGTAAGATAACTTACATGAAATGTAATAGCTTTACAACTTATAAGGAATGGACGTACATATAGGCTTGCCCCTAAAATCTCAAAATGCTACTGCACCACCTGAGAACCCTGCCCCTTCCCAACTATTTTTATTCAATGCATGTCTTCCTCCCTTCAACATTGTGCTGCACTCAACCTAGGTGAGTAAATCCTAAAAAAGCTGTGTGCACCAGAATCGGTAGACTAGCTTAGCCGCTGTAATATAAGAGCACCTTGAGCACCTATCAAGATATTATTATTATCATTACTATTCCTTCCTATATTTTTTTTTTCAAAGCAGACTCTAACCTAATTTCTTTGACCACTCCTTGTGCGGTTTCATTGTTGATGTCCCATATGATGACCGTTGCACCAAGCTCAGCGAACGACAGGCTCATCAATCGCCCGATGCCGGATCCTCCACCGGTTATCAGCACGATGTCCTTGCTGACATCCTTCTTTGGCTTCCACTCACCCGGGATGATGTTGTCGATAAAACCGAGGAAGTTGTAGAAGCAAATCTTCGCAAGAGTCCACAGAAGGAGGATGAAAGTAATGACTGGGTTTTCCATTTTTGCTGGTTGTACTCTGTAAGTTGACAAAACAAAAGTGTTATGAATGACAATGATATACAAGAATACATTTTAGTTTCAGGTTAAGTAATGGTTTACGAATCAAGAAAGCTCAAGCTTTCTCTAAATAGCTCCAAGCAACACTCTGTGAAAGGTCAATGTAGAAGGTACACTTCTGTATACTAAAGCGCAACAAGTGACTTTCAGAGTTTCGATGTAGTGGCGACACCTACAATAATGTGAGGTATAATCATCAACCAAAACTGACTTGAATAAATGTGGTTAAAGTAATAAAGGCATGTTATATTTTTTTTCTAACTCATAACCCCTATATTAAAATTGACACTTGAAGCACATCAAAATTTCCAATAATGCAATCAACAAAACATAATTACCCTGGATTACAAAAATAAGTGCACTAATGAAATCACAAGAGACTCACTTTTTTCTAATATAATTTATAACATCAATGTCTCACATATGTGTGCATAGTCCTATTGGGAAACTACATGTATGCAGCACAGAATGAATCGTTTGTGTAGGCTTATCATTACAAACGTACAAGCATCAGAACAAACAAAAACTACCAGATAAAAAGTAAGAACAAAGTACTCTTTTCAATACAAACTGCAGTTGTACGAGGCCTTTGCTTTTATCAATGATTTTTTTTTAAAGTCATAAGAGGTGATCTTTGAGAACAAATTCTTATCAGGGTCCTTGAGAAAATCTGAGTTTTTATCCACAGGAGTCTAGGTAAAAGGTTGATGTCTTTCACTGCTAATCATAGAAAACCGTTGATTTTGAGTGCTTGAACATGTGAAGTACTGATTTCAACTGCAAGTAAATTAGGCCTGGGTTGGCAGTTGTTTGCCTGATTAAACAATCTAAAAGTTTGAATAATCAAGATTCTTGGATAATCAGAAGTTAAAAAAATATGACCTGTATACGTGACCTACAGGTAGTCAGACACAACAAGCAAGC
Source organism: Lytechinus variegatus (assembly GCF_018143015.1). Classification (NCBI taxonomy): domain Eukaryota; kingdom Metazoa; phylum Echinodermata; class Echinoidea; order Temnopleuroida; family Toxopneustidae; genus Lytechinus; species Lytechinus variegatus. The sequence continues at coordinate 54,995,733 of NC_054740.1, read as the reverse complement.
TGACTCAGTCGAGAGTCCCAGCCATCATTATCGTGTCTTGAAAGAGTCATACATGTATCTGTTTTGGAAATCTTTTTCAAAAATTCTTAATTTGTTATCTTGGACTTTTCAAAGATCAAAGATTATGGCTATGTACATTTTGACAAAGGCCTGGTCCCACTGGCCCAATGAACAGAAAACGTATTCATGATGGATACAGTGGACAAGCAGAATTCGGGGTAGCGCAATTCGCTCCAGACAATGGACAAAATGGGCGAACAATGACATCACAGTGAATGGATGCTTGATGGATATAAAGCGTATGCAAAGAGTACACAACAGATGGCAAGATTCTTTTCTGTTTTACATCCTCTCTGCATCTGTAAGTGCAGTGGGACTAAGCCTTAATCAAATGTCTCAAATCATTAATCAACAACTGATGAACATCAATGAGTGTAAGAAGTAGGATTAGGTTGCTGATTGTTGGTAACCTGATCAAATGCTTTGATGGTTTGAGTTTTACTCTCAGGCCTAACATAGAATCCAAATATAGATGATGGAGAGACGAATTTTAAAAAAATGTTCATGGCTCCACCAAAAGAGGGACCTATTAAAACCAATCTAAATCTAGCCTATAACCTAGGCGCAGGCTTCAGCTTTTGTCTTTCAGAGTCTAATGCTGTAATGCGACATGCAAGCAATAGATCTGATGCAGAAGACTATGAACTGCGGCTGCAGCCACAATCTATGCACTCCGGTCTTGTTTTATTTCTTGTTATAATGACCAAGATTCGGTGCCGTTTATTGTGTACGAAAAACTGCCATCGGACATTTGTCAATAAAATGAAAAAAAAATGGTTTCCTTCCCTGAAAAATTCTAACAAACTACAAATTAACATAAGAGACAAAACAAAAGAGAGAAATCTAGGAATGAGATGGGCTGATACTTCATTGATCACTGCAAGTGCATGGTTTGGTTGATCCCCACCTCCCCTGCCTTGGACATCAGCCTCTTAACAGCTCTTTCGAATTGCCAATAGAAGCTTACATGTACATGTTTTACATTACACGTGTCCATCCTAGTTACAAAAATTCCCAATAAGTACACAGGTCTTGTTTGCATAGTACTACTTGTGACCACAGAGTAAGTATAGAGATCCTAGTCTGTAGACTGTAGGGTCTTGTGGTTATAAGAAACGCAACAATTATTGATGTGCATGACCGCTGGTTATCAAATTATGAAAAATTTACCTAAAGCCAACATGCTAATCATCAAAAGACTCTGGTCACCTGCCATTCCTGACAAATACCCAGAAATGGATCGCTGTCAAGGTCTCATTGGGAATGAAGAGATTATAGGCGACCACACACCTTATGATTGGTCTGCGACCCGATTTCAGAATAAAATGTATTTGATGCTAATATTGAGACTTTATGTTCAAATCTGTCACTATGCTATCACCCTTCTTAGAATAAAAGCAAATTTAATATCTAGTCGTAATGACGTCATATCAGTCATATGATTGGCTACGATTTGAAACTAATTTGGCCTTTACTCCAAAATAAAGGCTTGCAATCTCTCAAAATGGTTATATTAGTATTCTTTCAATTAATTTTAACCTCAAATAAAATGAATTGTTCCATTCATATTTTCAGAAAATGAGCAAAATGCGATTTGTCCCAAAATCGGATCACGAACAGTCGTAAGGTGTGCAGTGGCCTTATGATTCACCAGCTAAGACTTCAAAAATTTAAATAAAATTACTACCTGTATAAATATAATCAACATGAAAATGGTCTATGTTCCTATTGTCAGGTCCCTGTTAAGACAATATAACATTTTTTTTACCACAATGTAAGAAAATGAAGAGAAAGAAGATCAATGCAAAGAAGCCTGAAATAAAACAAGCCAATATCAGATCTCGCAACATTATTGGGAAGATATGCAGTGTGGTAAAATGTACCACAGCCTGGGGCAAGCATGACTGCTCCCTAGTACTGAGGGGTGGTTTGGAGTACAATGTAGACATAGAAATGTATATGGATGGAGGATATGTTCAATCCAATATACACACACAATAGACACAAACCCTAGGCTACATGGAGGCTCTGTGCATTCATCCATGCACGGGTGATCAGCTTAGAATGCTGCAGGGTGAGGCAAGCCCAAAGATCTGATCATCACTTTGGATGTCGGATATACATTAAGGACTTTTTTCACCATACATTTCATCCTCTTTGCCTTTTCCAACAACCAGGTTTTTTTGGTACTGCCAGTGCTACTAGTACTACCAGAGCTTAATATCTCATACTTCACAACTTGACATCGCCATCAACTTTACTTCACACCCTTATCTACATCACTTTGAGCTTCGTTGGTTATTTTCCATATTATTTTGGCTGGCCAGTTAGCAAGTGTTTCTCAGCTTCACCAAGCTAGGTAAGTATAATTTCTCCCACCCCCATTTCTGTTTTCCCCCTTGGAAATCACCCCATCCAATTCCACAGCAGATTTTATAGTGATCCTAAATTATGTGAAAAAACAAAGAGATTTGAATAAGAATATTTATAAATGATCTCTCTCCCTTCTGTTATTCTGATGATTATTATTAATATCATTAGTGATTTAATTCTTTGACTGTACCAAAATTGAGTTTCTGTCTTCTTTCTTCAACCAAGTTTGCATGCAATAAAGTACAAATCTTTGCACAATAATGGTGAGCACTGAAGGAAACGTATTTCGCCATTTGACAGGCCAGACTAGTCTAACGCCGAGGACATTGAAAAAGCAAATCCATCCACGTCTATACTTAAATCTTGAACTTTGAATCAACCTGGCAAATTTAATCTACACAGCACCAACAGCTCCATCACCAACCAACCTAACCCAGGGAACTCCCGCCCACGTAGCGGTCGGGAGCCCAGGATCGTACGTGCAATTTGGCATACTCACCTGACAAGCGTGAAGTATGGTCAAAATAATTCTCCGAATAAATAGTTAAAACAGAAATCAAGCACTTACCACGATTATATGGATGATGGTCTAACGAGTGGCAGTTTTTCTGACATCTGGGCACAGACTGGAACCTCAAACAAGTGGAATGCCTCTGGCCGTCTCACCTGCATCACGCGGTTTTCAATATAGCAGCAGTGCTGACTTTGAATACTTCTCTAACTCGCACAAGATGTTCAGTGATACATGGTTACTCTTATGTCCACTTTTTATGAACTAGACCAATAAACTTACAGAGATATGATGGTTATTCAACAAAAAACCCCAACATGGCCAAAGTTCATTGACCTTACATGACCTTTGACCTTGATCATGTGACCTGAAACTCGAACAGGATGTTCAGTGATGCTTGATTACTCTTATACTATGTACAAGTTTCATGAATCAGATCCATAAACTTTCAAAGTTATGATGGTAATTCAACAGATACACCCAATTCGGCCAAAGTTCATTGACCTTTGACCTTGGTCATGTGACCTGAAATGCGCACAGGATGTTCAGTGATACTTGATTACTCTAATGTCCAAGTTTAACGAACTAGACCAATAAACTTTCAAAGTTATGATGGTAATTCAACAGATACCCCCGATTCGGCCAAAGTTCATTGACCCTAAATGACCTTTGACCTTAATCATGAGACCTGAAACTTGCACAAAATGTTCAGTGATGCTTGATTACTATTATGTCTAAGTTTCATGAATCAGATCCATAAACTTTCAAAGTTATGATGGGAATTCAACAGATACCCCCAATTCGGCCAAAGTTCATTGACCCTAAATGACCTTTGACCTTGGTCATGTGACGTGAAACTCATGCAGGATGTTCAGTGATACTTGATTAACCTTATGGCCAAGTTTCATGAACTAGGTCCATATACTTTCTAAGTTATGATGTCATTTCAAAAACTTAACCTCAGGTTAAGATTTTGATGTTGATTCCTCCAACATGGTCTAAGTTCATTGACCCTAAATGACCTTTGACCTTGGTCATGTGACATGAAACTCTAATAGGATGTTCAGTAATACTTGATTAACCTTATGGCCAAGATTCATGAACTAGGTCCATATACTTTCTAAGTTATGATGTCATTTCAAAAACTTAACCTCAGGTTAAGATTTGATGTTGACGCCGCCGCCACCGGAAAAGCAGCGCCTATAGTCTCACTCTGCTATGCAGGTGAGACAAAAACAAAAAGCTCTCTCCTTCTACCCCCGTCTCGATTGGCCATTTTGTTACAATTCATAACAAAAATGGCCGATCGAGACGGGGGTAGAAGGAGAGAACTTTTCGTTTTTTGAGGTTCCAGTCTGTGCCCAGATGTCAGAAAAACTGCCAATCGTTAGACCATCATCCATATAATCGTGGTAAGTGCTTGATTTCTGTTTTAACTATTTATTCGGAGAAATATTTTGACCATACTTCACGCTTGTCAGGTGAGTATGCCAAATTGCACGTACGATCCTGGGCTCCCGTCTGCCTAGCGGGCGGGAGTTCCCTGGGTTACAACCAACCTAGATAGCTGGCTGCCATCTGTTTCGAGGAATTTTTAAACATTTTTATTCATTTATTTTTCTCATCTGTAATTGGTGAGCAAAGCCAACAGTGGAACAACCAATGTAACAGAGACCAAAAGTTTCTGGTCTAATTGAACACAAATTACCTTGAATAGATATCGGAAAGCTACAAAGATTATTTGTTATAAATCCTATATTGACTGGTTGCCATTACACCCACTCATTCAATGAACAAGGTTATGATATACCCAACAAACAACATTGAAACACTAACCCGTTTACTTTGATTAAGTCATTAGCAAATAACAGCAAGTTAGTGTGCAGGAGTTCCAAACTAGTATTATTGTCGACCAAAAGTTAAAAAGCTTCAGTCTCTGTGTTAGTTGTTCCGCTGAACTCTGTTGGCTCCACTCACTATATACAGAGACCGAAGTTGTAGCTCGATCTGCACGGGGACTCAGTGGCCATATGTTTGTGAATTAAGTTTGGATAAAACAGAGAAGTGAAGTTGCGCAACAGCCGACATAAGTCTCTGTTTTTTCCCCTTTAAATCATTTGTTTTTGGTGCATTTCAGGCCATAACGGAATATTATTTCGGTACAGTTCTTTAACTTCTTTTTATATATTTTTATGAAATAAAGACAAAAATCAATGAGCCTGGGGGGGGGGATTTTGCATTGTTTATCCCCTAGGTAATGGTGGCTGCACGATAGTCAGTCGTCTGTGCGCGAGGAGAAATTAAAAAAATTAAAAATGCTTTTGTTAAAAAACTCCTCCAAACAGAAGGCTTCCAGCTGTCTACTTTTTTCAATGACATTGTATTTCCTTTCAGATTATGTATCTGCTCGGCTGCAAACTTTGATTTTTACTTTATTTTCTACATGTTTTAGATTATGCACCATACGACTTTGAAACCTAATCAATAAAGTAAACAGACTTGGCTGAGAACCGAGGAGTGAATGCAACAACAGGTCTGCGGTTCTATATAGCCACACCGCGAGGCCGAGGCTATGCCATGGCAGTGAGTCCTTAGCTCAGCCTCAGGCAAGGAGAGCTCGACCTGAGCAGTGCTGTCTGAGCAGCAGCTGATGAGCGGCTAGCAGCTGAGGACTATATAGTATACCAGGCAAATCATATGAAAATTTCCCTAGATTCTCATGATCAAATGTAACTGGTTATGAGATTAACTTACCGTGCACCTGTAACGATTTCAAGCAAGTTCGATGAGCGATCAAAGGGCACCTGAACTCGAAACTTCAGTTAGACGGCGTCGATCGTCTTACAGGCACACACGGACAGCTAGCTAGCGCTGAGAAGATCAAGAGCTGACGATCACACACACCCGGCCCGCCCCGGCCCCGCCCCCGGCCGAGACCCGCCCACGCCCCGTCCCCTTTAGATTCCCGCACTCAAAACGCGAGCACTGGCGCAGCTCCAAGGCCACGCCCACGATAGAAGAGCTCGCGCTCCCAGATAATTGGCGTAAAAAAGGGGTGTGGATTTATATGTACGGGTACGGTCATTTGGGAAGCGAGAAAACAATCTCCGAATCCAAATGCGGATATCGAGGGGATTGTATTGCAAATATGAATATAAACACAAACAAGGCAAATCGAGGCAAAGCGGGGCAACAGGGGACCGGGGGCAAAGGCATTCAGTACGCTCCAGTGTTTTAGGAGCTTCCCCCTCCCACCACACACAGATTTTGAAGAAAAAACTGAGCAGACTAGTGTCATGGTTTATACAGGCTGTCAAAACCTTGCACCTAAGTGACTTAAACTACAGTTTAATTCTAAGCAGCCCTTAAATATATGAATTTGGGAATACAAGGATTTCACATCATCAAAGTCTAAAAATGAGGAAATATCACACCAACAAAAGGTTAATTTAAAGTGAATAAAAATGCAATATAAAGCATAACACTGAAAATTTCATCAAATCGGATTTAGAATCATTATAGTTATGACATTTTTAAGGTTTAGGTGAATTTTACAAAGTATATATATTCACATCCTGGCGGTATGCAAATGAGTGGACTTATGACATAACCCAATAACTATTTCTTTTGCATTTTATGATATGAATTATGAAATATTTTAATTTTCTCTTCATTGTCCCTTGAAGTTTTATTCCTCCCTAAACATAAGGTATTGCCATATAAAAACATTTTTGATTCGGTAGTTAGTCCTTATCGTATAATCTGAAGAAAAAAAATGAAATGTATAATTCACACAATAAAACACAAAAGAAATAGTGAGGGACATCATCAAGCCTCTCATTTGTTTAGTAATGTGTTATGCATTTATAACTATTTTGTGAAAAACTTTAAAATGTCATCAACCTTACATCCTAGTTTGTTCAAACTTTCAGCATTATGCTTGTTTGATTTTTCTCTACTGATTCAAACAACATTTTTCTGGGGGATTTGCATGACCTTTAAGTTTGGGGTGTTTTGGTTAAATGAAACATTCTTATATTCTTCTCTCTTTTTCTTTTTCATCTAAACTTGCTTTCATACCCTTCTTTCTCCCTCCCAGATTCTCAATATCTTCCTTCATTCACTTAGAGTTAAAGGGGAAGTTCACCCTGACAAAAAGTTTATTGTTAAAATAGCATAAAAAATAATAAAAAATATTGCCGAAGGTTTGAGAAAAATTCATCAAATAATTAAAAATTTATTAAAATTTCATTTATTTGATTTGTGACGTGATATGCGAGCAGCATTTTACATAGCGAATGGTAAAAAATCAATGAAATGTCATTTTCTCAGAAAATTGAAAATGGTTTTCACTGTACCTTTTGTATATCAATAGACAAATCATTTCACACCTGATCGTGAATAGAAAACAAAATTAAGTCATCAGGAACCATACAAAATTTGAAATTCATGCATTTTATATTACATATCACATGGGACAGCTGCTTGTTTATGACGTCACAAATCCAAAACTTTGAACTCTAATAACTTTCTTCCTCTTTAACAGATTTTCCTCAAACCTTCACCAATATTTTTTCTGCTATTTTTACAACAAAGTTTTCTTCAGGGTGAACTTTCCCTTTAAGGTAAAAGAAAGTATTTGCAGCAAACAATTACTTCATGAAAAAGTCTTTAAAATCAAGGTTAAATGCCACCACAGTTATCCTAGATCTAGTTCTGGCACATTGAAATAAACTTATCTTTGTGAAATAATGAACTCTTAGCTGAAAACTGATAATTCTGATGATCTTGCACTAACACAAAAAGCATACATGGGACAGTGCATTAATATTGTTTGAAAAAGTACCAGACATTTAATGGAATTCCATGCTTATTTTGTTCATATCTCAGCAATTAAACATTTTTTTCCTGACCCATTTGCCACATATTTTTTTATTCATACATACAAACAAACACTTGGGAGGTCATTTTATTGGAATTTGTTCGATCTAATTTTAAGATCATTACCACAACTGGCATGCAATTTTTGTTCCTGACAACAAAAATGAAAATTTGAGAAAATAATACATTAAATTACATATAGGCCAGACCTATTTAAGAATATTTGGATTTATTTCATACATAGGCATCTGATCAAAATAAATTTTTGATTAATTTATCCAATAAAACACATCTTTAGTTATATTGTTCACATCATATCCATTTTAGGGAACTCACATTAATCTGGCAATGAATTAGAATTAGCGACATGTACTTTGGGGATTTCCCAAAACTGAAGATAGGCTTTAATGCAATCTTGGATTGTGGTAACTAGGTGGCAAAAACGTGAATTCAAAGCCAAGTTTGGTTCTGGCATGTGGGTAGAAGGAAGATGATTGCAATTTAATTCATAAAAGGAGATATATTGAAAGGCAACCACATTGGGAACTTCTAGCGATGGTGGTTTCAGTAATGTTTGACTTACACAATAAATCAGTAGTCGATCCCACATTCTTGGAGAACAAAAATTTGAATCAATATAATTTCCCATAATTGATAAAAAAAAGAGTAAGAGCAGAGATGACATCATCAGCTCATTCATTGCATTGTTCATTGGTTTTGTACCCCCTCCTAGTTATATATCTGTAGCTCTTTTGTAAAATTGAGCCGTAAAATCCATTATTACATGCATGAGACATTTTAAAGACAGATAAACATGTATTGTGTCAGGCTACTCAACACAACATAAGCCACGATGGCCTGGCCAGGGTTCAGCTGTATGACTAGGTATTATGGACCATAATATTTATGCACCCCTCCCCATTGTAATGTGTCATTTTCCTATTGCACCTCTGTACAAAATTATTAGTACATACATGTAATATCCACATAGCCCTGCTGATCAGGCCCAAGAGAAAGTCTTGTGTGCACGTTAAGTTTATACATGAATGGACAGCACACATTGTGCGTCTGCACTCTAACAATTCACGTCACAATTACTAGACAAGATTGATTCATCAGGTTCATTAACAACCTGAAATCAGAAGTACCAACTGGCAAACATGCATAATATAAATTGCTACAAATAATAGCTTGAATAACACATTTTACAAAGTTCTGTTAGTAATAACACCAACAATATTGAGTAGTGTTAATTTTCGAGAGATACCACACGTACATTGCACTAGTCATGACAAGGGCAATATGAGACTACCTTGTGACGTATATGTGGTATCTTCCTCAAGGCCAGTCAATATTATAAATATATTGCACTTAATATCCCTCACACCAATGTATATATAAAAAGCGGATTAAGGAAGTGATTCAAGGTATGTGACTACCGACAGACGGAAAGGATCCTGGTTCGATCTCCAACTGGTTAATTTTAGCAAAGCATTTCATGTAAATTGCTGCCTTAATAATAATAATACATGTGACATATAAATTGCCAAATCCACTCTGTAGAGTACTCAATGTGCTTAAAGAAATTCGAAAGTGATTAGAAAGGTTTTAGAATTTAACAACATTTTTGAAGAAGTCAACAGAGATACAATATTTCATGTCTTCAGGAAGTCTATTCCACAGTATATGGCATGCATGAGCAAACAAGATTTCCCTCAAGTTTAAGCATACAGTGAATAATTCAGAGTGCTATATATATATATATATACCCATTTTGCCATTTTCTAAAATGCTAGTTTCCCTGTTCTTTGGTGTTTTAAACATCACATTCCATTTTCTTTGGTGACATTAATAAAATATACGAAGGCAACTGTAAAAAGCAGATCTTTTAGGAAAAATGTAAGTTTCCATTGCGATATAGCTTGGCAAACACATGCTACACACCGAGACAAGGTTTGCTGACCTGATTTTTCACCTATGCATAGTTTTTGTAAATAAAACAAATAATGCAATTGTTCCAGTTTGAGATGCTAGTGATAATGTTATGAAAAAGCACTAGCCTTGTGCTGTTGTAAATAACCTTGAGTCTCCTGCACCGCTACCAAGGCGCTCACACACGTGCATGAATATTGCACCAATAGAATAGCCTTCTGGGTCAATATCATCAAGTGATTCAAGGCATTGTTAATACTGAACACCAAGTAGAGAACCTCAGTGAAGAGTGACATTTGGGACAGATGACAATCACTAAAAAATCTCAAGGCTAAAAGCTTCTTCAAAAGTGACTCCTGGGTATTTGGCAGTGCTTCTGCTTTGCTTCTGAAGAGTTACAAAGGTGCTTCCACAAGCTTCTTGACTGCTTCTGGAGTGTCCACACCACTTCTGCAATGCTTCTAGGGAGCTTCCTCAGTACTTCCAGAGTGCTTCTGAAGTGTTTCCAGCGTGCTTCCGGAGTACTTCTGCAATGCTTCCAGGGTGCTTCTGGAGTGCTTCTGAAATGTTTCCAGAGTGCTTTCGCAGTGCTTCCAGAATGCTTTTGGTGTGTTTCCAGGGTGCTTCTGCAATGCTTCCATGTTACTTCCTCAGTGCTGCTGAAGTGTTTCCAGAGTGGTTCCTCAGTGCTTCTAGGGTGCTTCTGCAGTGTTTTAATACTAACGAGCAGATCAATCAACATTCTCAACTTATACCAGCCCACTGCAGAGAGGTACAGACAACTTCTTTCTGATTATTGACAGAACAAAGGACAACAGCCTTCTTGACAAAAGTTCCTAACCTACCATGGCTGATGAGTTCCAGTGGTGTTAGTTGTTTATGGTAGGGTATACACACTACAATGAAGTAGGAATGGAAGAGTAATGGGTCACCTGTTGGCAAAGGTAAATGTAAAATCACAATCAATTACAAAATTGTTTTCATATGTAGTAATTAGAAGTTGTAAATTCCTATCCATATATATATATATACATAGTAGACCATACCTGGTTTGAGCACCGTGTTCAATGTTTATTGGTATTCAAAGTGGCAATATGCATGAGAACAGGTGAGGTACAATTTTAAAATCTAGTAAAATCTTAAAGGGATGGGCTGAAAATATTTATATCTTAATACATAGAGTAGAATTCACTGAGCAAAATGCCAATTATTTCATCAAAATCGAATTACAAATAATAAAGTTATTGAAGTTTAAAGTTAGGCAACATTTTGTGAAAACAGTCATCATGAATATTCATTAGATGGGCTGATGATGTCACATCCCCACTTTGCATTTTCTTATGTTATTACATAAAATCATATTCTTTTAATTATTTCATACTTGTGTGAATAATATGTCTCCCATATAATGAAATAAGTTGCAGCAATAAATATCTAATGCACTATTCAGTTGTCAATCCAATTTTTCTAGTTCTTGGAGGAAAAAAATTGAATAAACCTAACTTCATATAATAAAATACAAAAGAACAAGTGGGGATGTGACATCATCAGCCCACCTAATGAATATTCATGACTGTTTTCCCAAATTATTGCTAAAATCTAAAATTCAATAACTTTCTAATTGTTATTCGATTTTGATGAAATTTTCGGCATTTTGCTCAGTGAATTCTACTCTATTAAGCTACAAATACTTTCAGCCTGGACCATCCCTTTAAATACCTGTAGGAAGCATGCAGAAAGTATAAAGTCATATAGATGAGAGTGAACAACAAATACTAGGAAACTCTACAGAAAAGCTGACTTAAAAAAAAAGACAAAGGGGATAAAGGAACAATGTAAAAAGAGATACTCTCAGGGGACTGTTTTCGAGGACCCATGAAGAGGATACATATCTCACTAATCGAGCACAAGGTAAAAATTTTGATATTCAAATTTGAGCAGGACATTTGAAGGATGTTTTGAAATAAAAGATGTAAATTTAAATTTTTATAAGAAAACAGTCTCTCATTTGCCCCATCTTCTACTATACTTCAGAAAGCATTTGAAAGCTAACATGAAAATGTACATATGTACATTAAAATCCCCATTATCAAGTTATTAAAGGTCAAGTTCACCCAAGTAAAATGTTGATTTGAATAAATAAAGAAAATCAAACTAGCAGAAAGCCGAAAATATCATCAAAATCGGATGTAAAATAAGAAAGTTATGACATTTTAAAGTTTCGCTCAGTTTTCACAAAAGAGTGATATGCACAATTCATTGACATGCAAGTCAATGATGTCCCTCAATAACTATTTCTTTTTTTAATATAATTTGTATTATACAACGTTTCATTTTTTATAGATTTGACAATAAGGGCCAACTTGAATGAACCACATGGTATTCAACAATGCTAATTCCACATGTTCAGGGAGGAATTAATCGTTGTTTCACTTGACAAAGAGAAGAAAATTAGAATATTTCATGTAAGGAAGTACAAAAGAAATAGTGAGTGGATGACGTGATCAGTCTCATTTGCATACCAACCAGCATGTGCATATAACTGTTTAGTGAAATTAAGCGAAACTTTGAAAAGTCATAACTTTCTTATTTTACATCCGATTTCTATGAAATTTTCAGTGTTGTAGGATACTTATTGGATTTTTCTCTTTTATTCAAATCAACTTATTGTTGGGGTGGACTTCTCCTTTAATATTATGACAATTCTTTTTTTTACCTGGATAAACCAAGAAGTCTCCACCAAACTTGGTGCCGGATGTCAGGTAGTATCCCATCTCCCAGAAATGACGGAACACCCTATATTTGAGAATCTCTCTCTCAGTAGAAGGGTATCGCCAGGCGCTAGGAGGTGCTTCCAAGATAAACTTGCTGTCTGGTGGTTCCGCTGTCAGGCAAAGATTGATACACAGATTTTTTTTTAATTATTAATGAAGTCAACCCGAGTGCCAATTAAATAAAGCTATTTGTAAATATGACAGCTGAAAATTGGGGAAGCATTATTGGCTTCTCATTCAGTCTAAAACACAATAGCTGAAGTATAAATATGCTGCAATTTACATACACAATGTCGTTGAGGAACATTGTTTGAACAAGGAATTTTATTTTCATTGTTTTTTGTAGGCAAGATTACTTGGAAAATTATCAGATTTTCTTAAAGATGCTTTCAGTTGACATTTTCCATTTCATTTCCCGTCAATTTGTTGTGAAGCAATAAAACATAAAGATTCTTCTATATTAATGGATTACATGTCCACAATTTTCTAGAATAAGATTTGTCTATTTTATATTTTTGGATCTGGTCTAGGTTTTTAACTGAATACATTGCATAGACAGCATGTGAAAAAATTACTTGGGATGATGCGATAACCAGGTTGATCATTAAGTAAAAATATTCTAAATGCCACTTGAAACAGCATATTTCTTTATTACTACTATCAGGATTTGTGATAACCAATTAATTTCAGTATTTGTTCTACATTCATGTAGAAACATTAAGGAAACATCAAATTCAAATACAAATGGATAATTATGGATTTGTATGAGAATTCAACTACAAAGTATTAAGCTGTCCTATGACAAAAGGCCACTATTGACATTTAATTGTTTTGATGATAAATGAGAAAAATGAAATTGTATTTTCATGAAGATATTGATAGTGTGTCCTTGTTCAAATTTAGAATGAAATGAAGTGACACTTCTGATAATCCTTTTTTGATCTATATGTCAAACATGATGAACCAAGTCCCTTACACTACATAATTCAATTTTGAAAAAAAAGGCAGATATGCCCTTTTGTCATGGGGCATGAGGGTGGTGGCAGTATACCTATAAATAGTTGGACTGAGCAGCCATCTTCTTTGACGTTATCCTCCTCCTCCTGCATGATCGATCTCTTTGGGCAATCTTCAGGAGTCTCCTGATCAGCACAGCACTCACTGACTTCACGAGGAGACCTTTCACTTCCATCGTTCCTCTTTACTTCGGAACTTGCATCATGCTTTTCCTCTGGTACTCCATTATCCTGAGGCGGAGAAGATCTAGTCCTTGCTATGTTTGATCCCTCGTCCTGGAATGTCCCATCTTCCTTCCTGCTAGCCTCACGGTCATCACCTCGAGGAATGTCCCCGTTTGCTTCTTCTTCCGCTGCTTGGTTTCCAGCCCTTTCATTGCTGCAACTCATTCCTTCTTTTCTATCATTCTCTCCTTCAACGATTGGTTCATCCAAAGAGTGGAGGCTTCCATCCATGCCTTCCTCGTTCACCAATAGGTTATCATTTCCTTCTCCTTCTACCTCTCCTATATCACCCTTGATTTTCATTTGCTCTGCAGGCTTTATTTCTCCAGCTTCCTTCTCCTTTCCCTCAGCATTAGTTTCCATCTTTTCAGTAGGATCGTCTCCTTCTTCTTGCCCTGTTCCCTTGGACAACTCTTTTCCCATCTTTTTCCTTTGTTCCTTCTTTCTTCTTCTCCCTTCTTCAATCACCTCCCTCAGCTGATTCCTCTGTTCCAAGACATGCTCTTGCCACAGACGTTTCTGAAATACAAAATCATATGAAGGTTTCCTTTTAATGTCAAACTTAGTTTTACTGCACAAAAAATATAAGCAGAACATCAATGATTCTTTGTACGACAGATGTAATCATAGTTAACGGGTTACACAGTGAAATTAATTCACACTATTTTTGTATTGTGAAGGAGGGCTACAATAGTCTTCAATCTTACCTAGGAGTGTTTCTAATTAATCACATGCTGCTTAGGAAACAGTGGAATATTCTTCCTTTTCTTGGTTTCAAAATAAGTGAAAAAAAATTAAGGAAATATGGAAAACAGAAGACAATTTCATGGGTGTAATTGTAAAGATGTGAAATGCAAAATTTCAGCAACTTTGGAGATTTGTTTTTCTTCTAATACCCCTGCTCGTTAACACTAGCTGCCTGTTTATTTAGAGTTCAAACATTTTTCAAAATAAACATAATTGATGTTTTACCTGTTCTTTGATAGAATCCATCCTCTGTTGGTTGAAAGCCTTCACTTGGTATTTACTTGGTTTGGCTACCGACATCGTCACAAGTTTACCAACTCCTATGACAAACAAGTCAAAGAGAAATACATTTAAACACTCACTAAATGCATGAGAACAGTAAGGCCTCTATATTTTTCATTTAAATGTAGCCTCTGGAAAAAATCATCATCAACTACGATCTGGCCTAAATGATACAGAATCAATGCCTGCAATGTTTGTTAAACTGTTGGACTTATTTGATAATAGCATTCCAGTTGCGGCAATAATCTAAATATGACTGAACAGTATCCAATAAAATGACTACCAAAGGGTTTACAGATGTGTGCTGTATGATATTTCTGAGAGAAAAGATGCAACTGCTGAGAAATTCCAGACAGGTACAGGGTCTTCTTCCAAGCAATAATAATGCGCTGTCTAAAGGATGAGTTGGCAATCATCAGTGTGATTTTGTTTTCTTTCTTTTTTCAAATCAAATTTTTTGATTTTACAAAGACAAGTATATGACAATCCTTCTCTACAATGATATGGTAACAATAAGGCACTATTTCAAATTCTTTCTCATGAAATCACAGTTTGCTGCAAGTACACGTACAGGTATATTGTGTCTAAGAGATTATTTGTCTACTCATCATCCAAGTTATGGAACAGCCTTCCATGACCCAGGGAAGCTTGGGTGCTGGGGGCTAGGGGGGCTGAAGCAACCCCAAGATTTTCGGGGGGGGGGGGTGCAGCATGTGTCATTGTCTATAGCCAGCACCCCCTGGAATTCTGGTAGGTGTGAAAATATGGAGATATGTCACCAAAACTATCTACGTTTTATAATGAACCCCCCACCCTTTAAAAAAAAATGTTGTCAGATTTTTCGAGACCAAAATGACCTCCATTTTGTAGTGCTTGTCAAATTTACACAGACACCCCCTGCAAAAAAAAAAGAAAATTGTTCTAAGGGCCTTCCAGCCTTCCTGAAGACATCATAAACTTCTAAAACTAAAAAAAAGACACTTAAACAATTTTATGTCCAATTCTTCTTAAAGGACAAGTCCACCCCAACAAAAACTTGATTTGAATAAAAAGAGAAAAATTCAACAAGCATAACGCTGAAAATTTCATCAAAATCGGATGTAAAATAAGAAAGTTATGACATTTTAAAGTTTCGCTTCATTTCACAAAACAGTTATATGCACATCTCGGTCGGTATGCAAATGAGGGAACTGATGACATAACTCACTCACTATTTCTTTTGTATTTTATTATATGAAATATGAAATATTTTGATTTTCTCCTCATTGTCATGTGAAATGAAGTTTCATTCCTCCCTGAACAGGTGGAATTCCATTATTTTAACATTTTGTGCATCAGGCAAGGAGGTCCTAATCATCAAATTCTTAAATTTGAAATATTGTATAATTCAAACAATAAAAAACAAAAGAAATAGTGAGTGAGTGACATCATCGACTCTCTCATTTGGATGTAATTGGCTCGTTCATATAACTATTTTGTTAAAAATAAGCGAAACTTTGAAATGTCATGACTTTCTTATTTTACATCCGATTTTGATGAAATTTTCAGCATTGTGCTTGTCTGATTTTTCTCTATTGATTCAAATCAACATTTTTGTGAGGTGGACTTGACCTTTAATATCCTTCAAAATTCTTGGAAAGTGCCTTACGATGAGCACTCTAAAATGTGGACATGGTCCAATATTATTAATATCACTAACGCAGCTCAGCACACAACTGACATTCATATTACCCCCCCCCCCTTTACTCTTCAAATGTGTTATACATACCATGTTGAAGGAGCACAGCTGCTTCTTCTGGCATGAGTTGTAGAGGTAGACCAAGCTGTATATTCTGCCTTGGAGCTCCAGGCAAAGCACCTATCAATGACCCCACAATATGGTGTTCACGACGAAGTATTTCAACTTCTGTGTAAAAAAAAATAAAAGAAATCACTTATTACAATATAATGTGAAAAATTAGTAATAGTAGCATAAAAAGCACCCACAATTTAATAATTGGCAAATTCACGCATGCGCCCTCAGTATATCGCTCGGCCAGTTTTGATTGCAATTTTGAAAGTGAGTGAACGAACGCAGCTTTCTTGCCTTGATGTCAGGATTCATGCAGTCTGTTAGACCTTCATTCATAGCATTGAGGTGGGTGCATGATTTCTTTTTTCCCCCTTTAAATGAGTGTTTTTGGTACCCAAACCTCGAACTTGGTACCCATGACCAAGCTTTTTCGGTATTGATATTTTCAATACCGGTATTACTAATAGCTTCAATACCGGTATACCGACTAATACCGACTAAATTCCTAATTTATTGTGCAAACAGTGACCAATGTTTGTTTAGCCCTGATATGGCCTCTGATAAAGAGGAGATGCTTGTGGTCAGCTGAGGAATGCTCAGCATGGTCCATTCTCATTGACAAAAACTTTCTCTTTCTTTACCAAAAGTTATACGATCATGCTCTCTCCCCAACAAGAGCTGTGAATTACCTGTGCATGTGTGCAAAATTATCTCAGCAAGCACATGGTACAAAATCAATAAGTCAAGTTGCCAAATGCTACACCGCACAAACTCACTGCTACTTACTTTGCTCAACGTGTGTACATGCCCTAACTTCCAAGCACCAAAATTCCCTGCTAAAACTGTCAAGGATATATGCGTGATTTTGCCTTCACCGATCTGGCCCCACTCATTCACATTCAGATTCGCCCCTTTTGTTTACCACTCACATCAACACGTGTTCGTCGAAGGTTCAAAGTTTGTTGACCTCAAATTTTGACGTCTCGTAAATAACTTTTCTTATAAATGTCCATTGTGTTGAACCCCCCCCTCTTGTGAATCTCCACGTTGTCTACAAGTAACCCCCCCAAACTTCCTATCCCTTGGCTGCCTCTTTCTCACTCATTTTTCTTGCTTTTGTTTTTCTTTATCTCCCCAGCCCCTTAATTCATCACTCTCTCTTTCCCATCGGCCCATTCTCTCCCCGTCACCACCCCTCTCTTACCACGAACAATCAACATCCTCCTCTTCTCCGAATCTCGATCTTCCCCTCTTTTTTTTGTCAATTTCATCTTTCACACATGCCAAATTTTAGATGATCAAAATCTTATCACGCCACGAGACCATCATAAATTTAAATTACAATCAATCCAATAGTTTATTTTATTCATGACCGCACATGCACAAAACGGATACAACACCCATCACAAATCACACAAATATTCTCAGCCACTTTCTTCCATTTACGATCACTTCACAGATCAAAATAAACAAAGAGGGATGGCGTAACATTTTTTTCCTGTTAATGTTATCAACATTTTCTGTCTTTTTTTTATTTTCATATTTAATTTATTTATTTATTCATTAATGTATTATTTTTTTCTTTATGTATTTATTTATTTTTTTTTTTTGGGGGGGGTCAGACGATTTTTGTAGCAGGCTTATAGTATAAAAGTAAACTTGTCATAATTGAAACAAGTCAAGAGCAGTCCAGAAAAAAAACATTGCATAAAGAAAAAAAAGTGTTAATCCCTGTGTGTCTGTCAATGCACAGCACCCCCCCCAAAAAAAAAAAAAAAACTCAGTGGACATTCCCATTGATACAAGTTAAGAGCAGTCCGAGAAAAAAAACTTGCATTAATCCCTGTGGTTCGTCTGTCAACGCCCCAAGCCAAGGTAGATACTTTGTTGAAGCCCGCAATACACCACGTGGTCAAAAGGCAGGCTAGGGAGTGTTTCAAAAAGAGTTTTGTCAGTGATTTTGTTTGTGTAGAGGGATGTTACAAGCTAGCAAACCCTCGCATGTGATTGGCGGAAAGCAAATCTGTTGTTGAAACCACTGAAAAAAACTCTTCATGAAATGCTCTCCGTCTCGGTCGACTTTGTTGTTGCATATCCCTGGTTGTTTACTGTAGCTGTGTACACGAGTGCATGGAGCTGAGCTGACATGCACCCCAGTATCAGTAGCGGTGGGGCCGAGGCCTCATGCAGCGGCTAACGGAGCTCAGACAGTAGTTAAGGGGCGATGTATTCATTTCGAGGTTAGATTATTGGATTCTGATTTCATTAAATACATTGAGAGAGCCAAAGAACTTATTGTTTTGGCTTAATTTTACTGTAAAAATACCCATAAACGACAATACAGAAAAAAATACCGGTATGATATTTTCAACTTTTGGTATGACGGTATTTCGGTATGAAATTTTAATGGCGGTATCCATACCGGTATGACTTTCATACCGAACGGTATTACTAATACCGGTATATCGAAAAAGCTTACCCATGACATGTTAAGGCTACCACACACCTTATGACTGTTTGCGATCTGATTTTGGAACAAATCGCATTTTGCTCATTTTCTGAAAATGGGAATGGAACATATTATTTTATTTAAGGTTAAAAAGGCATTTCTATAGGATTTTAGTTTCTATAGGATTCGCTAAAAATCCCTTCAAATTTATAACATTTGTTGGTAAATAGACAGTCATTATTACATCTGTGGGCGATCAAAAATTATTGCATTCGTGGGTAAAGTGCATAACATTTGTGGGTGCAAAAGGGGGAAGCTGCACATAAAATCACAATCCTATGGTCATATTTTCACGTTTATGTTTGGAAAAAGGTAGGGGCTGAAGTCCCCCCCCCCCCAACTTCCGCAGCCATACCCTAAAATGCTTTATCCTTGTCACATTGCATCGGGAAACTGTCCCCATCCCCTTGTTGAACGAGCACGATTTTATGTTGTGAGGGGACGGTATCACGAGTATGATACTGTTGGAGCTATCCCCACTGCGTGCCAAACGAACTGTGTATCCCATAGCATGGGGATTGTATCACGAGTATACTATACTGTTGAAACTGTCCCCACTGCGTACAAAGTGAACTGTGTATCCCATAGCATGGGGACTGGATCACGAGTATACTATACTGTTGAAACTGTCCCCACCGCCGTGAAAATCAAACTTGATTTCCCATTGAGTGGGGACTGTATCACGAGTATATAATAGGGAGAGAACCCTAGTGTTTATATACAGTGTGTTTCATTTGTGTGTGTTATCATTTTGCTACAGAGCTGTGCGAGAGTTGGGGACTGTGTTCTGGAGAAAGTGATTTTCATGCGTTCTGGTAGGTGTGATTCTAATAATCCCCACTTTTGGATTTGGGGACTATATCACGATTATGCCGCATACGCACGTACTCACACGCTGGCGATCCGTTCCAAGGACCCCCGTTTTCACAAAATTGAAGTTCCGAAGCCCGTTCCGAGGACCCTCCTTTTTACAATAAGCCCGCTCTAAGCCAGGCCCCCGATTTTTGTCTCGCCCGCGGTACACCCCTACCAATTTTTTGGTCGAGTGCCCCCCCCCCGGGGTTGAACCTCCAATAACAGAGACTGAACTAAGCTTTTGCCTTTGGTCTAGGATCCGGCATGGCATGCGAAGCGGGCCGAAGCTCTCTGTGTTACTGTCCCCTCAGCTCAAGGGGGAATAAACACGCTGGTCTGCACTGTAGAAATTTATTTTGGGGACCACCACTTTTTCGGATCCAGGCATCACGCACAAGTCATGTCTTTCACAATCACACATTACATTCGTTTTTTTCTGTAAATAGCACACGTTCTTACCATCAGCATGCCAAACACAAAGTTGTCCAGCGATTAAATGTAGATTTATCAACTGCTTCGATGCCATCTGCAGTGTAGTGCTGTTGAGATCGACGACTCCCAAATAAATTGCGATCAAGATGATATGCAGGTGTACCGTATACCGTATACTGGTGCGGTGATCACACATGTCGAAATGTCGCCCTCTAGCTCGGCAGCCCAAACCAAACTACAAAAATATTGTGGCGGGTTGGGGCCCGTGCCGATGCCCCCCCCCCATTTTGATGTATTAAACATAAAAGTACAATGTTTTATACATAGCAATGTTTTCCCGGCTTTTTGCCAGGAGCCCCGCATTCAGCGTGACTCTCCGCTAAAAAAACAAAACAAAAACAAAACAATTTTTTTAAATACGCGTCGATACACGAGTGTGCTCCCCCTTTGAAAGTCACATTATATATTTTTAATGGAAATTAACAAGAGTGAAGAACTTTTTTTTTTCGCTTGTCAAATTTTCCTCCAGAAAATGTGCCACCCATGTGGGTGACCCACCGTTGTAGAAAATGTTGGATCCGCCCCTGGTATCCACCTCTTCAAGAGTATAGGACCAGTGGCGTACCTGGGATTTTCCACAGGGGGGCAAAACTGACCGAAAAATTTGACAAGCAAAAAAAAAAAGAAAAAGAAAGGTCTTCAAGCTCGTCAGGGGGGGGGGGGAGGCAGGGATATGTCTTTGGATGGGTTGTGACTCGTCGGGGGGGGGGGGGGCAGACCAGTGCCCCCTCTGCCCCCCCCCCGTAGGTACGCTAGTATATAGGACTGAAGTTTGAATATAATTTAGCTTTAGTTTAACAAACTAGATAAGGACTAAAGCTTGAATTGATAACGGGTGCTTATATGGCAGGGGCCGCGGAAGCGGGAGGGGGATTGGGGCTTCAGCCCCCACTCTTTTCCAAAACCATGTATAAAAACTTAAAAATGACCCGAATAATTGTGATTTTTTGCATGCATGGTCAGTCCCCCACTTTTGGCTCAGCCCCCCACTTTGAAAACCGCTCCGCGGCCCCTATATGGGAAGTTCACCCCTGGCGAAAAGTTTGCCCTAAAAATAGGCCTACCCGGGGAAAAAATGGGTGAAAGTTTGAAGGGAAATATTTTAAAGATTAAGAAGATTTCAGAATTTTAAGTTTTTGATTTGTCGCTTACACTGTTTTACACAGAAATTTTATCCTTAAAATAAAAGAAGTTCCTGCAACAGAATCTCGAGAACACCTGTAATCTTACCAGATTGCGTAACCTTACAGGAAATTGGTATTTGGTGTATGGAATCTTACAAATTTCCTTAAAGGTCAAGTCCATCTCAGAAAAATGTTGATTTGAATCAATAGAGAAAAATCAAACAATCACAATGCTGAAAATTTCATCAAAATCGGATATAAAATAAGAAAGTTATGACATTTCAAAGTTTCGCTTATTTTAAACAAAATAGTTCTATGAACGAGCCAGTTACATCCAAATGAGAGAGTGTATGATGTCACTCACTCACTATTTCTTTTGTTTTTTATTGTTTGAATTATACAATATTTCAATTTTTACGAATTTGACGATTAGGACCTCCTTGCCTGAAGCACAAAATGTTAAAATTCCATGTGTTCAGGGAGGAACGAAACTTCATTTCACATGACAATGATGAAAAAAAAAATATTTCATAAAATAAAATACAAAAGATATAGTTAGTGAGTGAGTGATGTCATCAGTTCCTCATTTGCATACCGACTGAGATGTGCAGATTCACTGTTTTGTGAAATGAAGCGAAACTTTAAAATGCCATAACTTTCTTATTTTACATCCGATTTTGATGAAATTTTCAGTGTTATGCTTGTTGAATTTTTCTCTTTTTATTCAAATCAAGTTTTTGTTGGGGTGGACTTGTCCTTTAAATAAAACACCCTTATCCCCTTTTTAAACATACCTTTGCTTTTAAATTGCAGAAAAATTCGTGTTTTATGAATTTACAGAATGGTTCTGTTATTGCTTTCTGCAAAATATTCTTTTTTCCCCCTGTAAAATCAGTGTTTTTCTAAGCAGTGTATATAAAAACAGCTGCCACAATTAAAATGCATAAATTTTTAATGGGCCATGATATGACTAAAAAAATATTTCTGTCAATAGCGGATGTGAACATTGTTGATTCATTGTCTACTGGATAACAGTAACACAAAATTAATATTGAAGAGAAACTGAATTGATATCCTATAGGTAAAATTCTAATAACTTTTAAAATCTTTTATGGATTTTCATCAGACTTTAACAAATATCTTGCATTTTTTGCTATTTTTACATCGTCAGAGTGAACTCCCCCTTTTAAATTTTTGAAAAATGTTTTTTCTTAGGAGTCTTTGCATAGAATCGTACATGCATGCATCTCATAAATCAATAACTGCAACCGCGAAGCGCGTTATAAATTTTTATTTACACTTACTTGAAAAAGAGATTAAATGATGCATATTATGAATACGTATCACGTTTATAAAATATTTCTATTGCGAGCTGAAAGTTAGATGCATAGGGACTCATGAAACGAATGGATCTCAAATATCACAAGACAGATCATTTTTGTGAAGTTTGTTTTGTTTTATAGCCTGATAAAATAGGGGCATGTGACCCCAGCCCCACCCTCGGACCCGCCACTAAACATGATGCGTATATCTCATTAATTAAAATTCTGAATAAACCTCGATCCACGGAGCAAAAACCGAGTTTCGTACATTGACTTAAAAACAGGAAGAGCTATTTTTAATCCTCTTAAATAATAGGCGATGATTGATATTCACCACATTAAACAGGCAATACAAGCGCGAAGCGCAGTAGAATTTTCTATTTGAAAAATTACTGTGATGTATTTCTTTTTCCTATTTCCAAGCCCCCCTCCTTTATTTTATTGACTTTTATACCTCCTCTTAAAATTCTTTACGGCCCCTGGATTCGCCGAAGTATTACTAGTATACTTTGAATGATTGAGAACAACGTGACAAGTCAAATATACTTCTGACAGTCTTGCCTGCATTACCCGATTCAAGATAGCACTGGTGCTGACAACTAAAATGATTTTTTTTTTTCACAAAAAGCCAATTTAAAACCCCCAAAAATATTAAGTTCGTTGGCATCAATGACCTCTAAACAATGATCATGTGACCTGAAACTTGAAAATCTGACACTTTCTTAAGCGCTTTAATCATTTTGACATTTTAATTACAAAAAATAACGTTTGTGATAGATTTTGACATAACATTTGAAAAATTATAGACCTATATTTCACACATCCCTTTTCTTATATTTCCATTTTCTTGGTCGTGAAAAATTGAGGGAGGGGCAAAACGCCTATGTCCTAACAGTAATTTCTGAGCTTTAGTCTTATAAAAACAACATAAAAAAGGTAATAATCTCATAAGCCCTATTTGAATAGTGCGAGCGCGAAGCGCGAGCTAAAACTTTTATGAATTTCATGTATTTTGTCCTGAAAATTTAATATTCTGGGCAATGTTTGTGAATCTGAACAAGATGCGTATGTAACTAGATAATTACTTCGAGCGCGAGCAGAAATTTTTAATATGGGTTATGGCTGGATCGAAAAGGGACTTGTTGAGGACGACTTGTAGCTAGCCATTAAGACGATACATGTTTCGACTTTTAGATAATGCGAGCGCGAAGCGTGAGCTGATTTTTTTTTTGACAATCCGACCTAAAAAATTGGCATTCTAAGCACTTCTTGAAATAAACGGTTTACGTATAAAACTAAACAATTGATGCAAGCGCGAAGCGCGAGCAAAAAATTGAGATTTCAGACCCAAAAATGGGACACTCTATTCATGTTTTGCAAATAATGAAAAGGATGAGTAATTGGGTTTCTTCCTTACATTAATGATGCGAGCACGAGCAGAAATTTTTTAGATACGTTTTGAATTGAACGAAAAGGTAGACCTACCTACTGCTTGCAATTAGCTATGAAGACGTTACATATTTCAAGTATTTTCAACAATCAAATAATGCAAGCGCCATTTTGACACTTTTACTTATAATGGTAATTCTATGCACGTTTTGTAACTTAAACAGAATAGGTATATAAGTTGACAATTGATGAGAGCGCGAAGCGCGAGCAGAAAATTTTCAAGATTTAGACCTAAAAACGAGACACTCTATTCACGAAAGGGATGAGTAATTGGGGATCGTCCTTACATTAATGATGCGAGTTCGATCAGAAAATTTTTAGATATGTTTTGAACTGATCGAAAAGATAGGCCCTACCTGTTAAGGACTGCTTGCACTTAGCCATGAAAAGGTTAAATATTTCATTAATCAAATAATGCAAGCGCCAGGCGCGAACTGAAAATTTTTGACATTTCTACATAAAGAATGGTAAAATCTTATCAATATTTGTAGTCGTAAATAGGATAGCTATATAACTAAACAATTGGTGGAAAAATTCGAGATTTATACCGATAACGGGACACTCTATTCATGTTTTGTAAATCAGTTTGTAGGAAAATTGTGAGGTGGATATGGATCGCACTTAATAAAAAAAAGCTGATATTTTTCATTATTATTATTTTGAGTTTTGACATACAGGACCGGGACATACATGTCATCATATTAAAATGATGACTATCTTTCTATTCCTATTGCTAAGCGCGAGATGAAACAAAAGGGACAATTTAATTATTAAGTGGATATCTTATTAATTAATGCATAATGAGGGCGCGGAATTAATGCTAGTGTAAATCGTGAGCCGATTTTTTTTATTACCTGTCATGAAAAGGGGATTTTAAGTAGGTTGTTGTGAAATCAATACTGACACATAACTCGCCAATCAAAATGCGAGCGTGCAGCGTTAGCTGATACGTTTTGACAATCAGACCTGAAAAGAGATATTTTGAAAACTTTATGGAATACTCGAAAATAATATGTACCTGATAAATAAAAATTTGCGAGCGCGCAGCGCGAGCAGAAAATGTTAATATTCAGACCGTAAAACTGACATTTTTACGGAGCTCTTTATAAAAATCAATTTGTAAATCACACAAAATAATTAAAGTTCGATTTCCAAGGTGAAATATGTTTTATATATTGACTTCCAAACTTGATATTAAAGCTCCATATTGAACAAGTTATGCAAATCACCTAACAGGCAATGCGAGCGCGAAGCGCGAGCGAAAATTGTATATAGTGACATGAAAGATTCTTTTTATTTTCCAAGTCTTCCCCTCATTGAATATTTTTTTTCACTCGTCTTCCTCCTCTCTTTTCCCTTTATTTTTGCTCCGCCAATAGGGATGGGGGCCCTCGGGACCCCCCTGGATCCGCCTATGCGTATGGTAAAAAAAATCGGTGAAAAAATGAAATGATTTTCTCAGAAAATTGTTAAGTCATCGCGAACCACTGAAAACTTGAAAGTTATGCATTTTATATTACATAACATAAGGGGCAGCCGCTTGTTTATGACGTCACATATCCAAAACTTACAATTTTAATAACTTCCTTTATATTTCTTTAAACCTACACCAATATTTTTATCATTTTTTCTGCTATTTTTGTAACAAACTTTTCTTCAGGGTGAACTTCCCTTTTAAGCCTATATCCTCTATTTTTTTTGTGGGGAATTTCCAAAGAAAGATCCACGTCTTCCTTCGTTATGCTCAACCTACACATTCGGGCAGAGGCTGTCCATTCTTTATTTTCCCCACGTTTTCTTTACTCCGGCCTCTCCGTTTCATTTCTTTTCACAATTTGAACCTTCTTTTATTTCCCTCCTGCTTTTGCATTTATTTGCTTCTTTCTTTCTCCTTCCTTCCCTTTCTTTCCATTATTCTCACTTTCTCTATCTTTCCTTCATTTTCTCCCTCTCTTTCCATCCTTTTCTTCTCTTTATTCTTTTCCAGGATTTCATAGGGAGTGTGGGGGGGGGGGGGAGGGGTAAATTTGAAAATCAAGGGTGTGAGTGGTCACAGATAAAAAGATCTGAAAAAAGCTGAAGAGTATTGAGAAGGTCTGAAATAGAAAGAGATCCCATACTTTTTGTACAGAGGAAAGCCAAATATAAGCTGAAATTCAGCTGAAAAAAAATCTGAAATCGGATAAAAGTTAGAACTCGCACACCCCTGGAAAATGTGACGGCCGATATTTTAGTGGCGCATGAACCAATCTGACAATACGGACCAGGAAAAGATTTATACGCATATACTGTATATATAACTTCAATCAGTTGAGCAGGCCCCTCCCATGTAATTTGCCGATTTTGCGAGCGAATTAAGTGAGTGAGCTTAAAATGATTAGCTATATTAGCTATTTATTATTTTTTGGGCGAGTGGAACGCTTCTGGCAGTCTCGCCTGCATTTAGAGATTCAATGTAGGCAGCAGCAGTGCTAACATTGAAAACGACTAAGATGAACAATTATACAAAAAACACCATTCATATAATAAAATATAGGTTCATTAACCCTCAATGACTTGTGACCTTGATCATGTCACCCAAGACTTGTGCAAGATGATCAGTGATGCTTGATTACCCTTGTGTCCAAGAACTAGATATATAAACTTTCAAACTTATGACTTAAAATTAAAAGTGGAGCGCCTCTGGCAGTCTAACCTGCATCACGTGATTTAATATAGCAGCAGTGCTGACTTTGAAAACCACTATAAAATAATTATTCACAAAAACGCCATCCATACAATGATACAACACTACGGTTCATTGACAATAAATGACATTTGAATTGATAATGCGACCCAAGACTTGTCGGTGATACTTGATTACCCCTATATCCACATATCTATGTCTATCTTGGTCATGTGACCTGAAACTCGCACAGGGTGTTCAGTGATACTTGATTACTCCTTTGTCCAAGTTTCATGAATCAGATCCATAAACTTTCGAAGTTATGATGGAACATGTAATTCAACAACTACCCCGAACTTGGCCAAAGTTCGTGACCTCAAATGACCTTGATCATGTGACCTGTAAGTCACACAGGATGTTCAGTAATACTTGATTAACCTTATTTCCAATTTTAATGAACTAGGTCTACATATTTTTTTAAGTTATGACATTTCAAAAACTTAACCTTATATAGGTTAAGATTTTGATGTTGATTCCCCCAACATGGTCTGAGTTCATTGACCTTAAATGACATTTGACCTTGATCATGTGACCTGAAACTCGCACAGGATGTTCAATAATACTTGATTAACCTTATTTCCAATTTCAATGAACTAGGTCTATATTTTTTTTAAGTTATGCTGTCATTTAAAAAACTCAACCTTTGGTTAAGATTTGGTGTTGATACCACCGCCGTTGGAAAAGCGGCGCCTTTTATAGTCTCACTCTGCTTTGTAGGCGAGACAAAAATTTATGACGATTCCACAAATACCCCCCGGGGGGGCCACTTCCATTCACGAGTGGATACCATGCGCGACCACGGGGTCTCGAAAAGCACCCTAAACACGTAATTTCCATATTCTGAAAATGCACCCCTTAACAAGTATTGGCGTGTGAAATTGGAAACAAAACGATACTCTTGGCAAATATTCCCTGAAATGAACCCCTAAACAAGTACAGGAATGTTTTATTGTTACGGGTCCTTCGGTCGTCGGCTTTACCTTATTTGGTTTAGTACGACCCCACCTTCTACACCTCGCGCAAATCGGACTCTAAACACGAAGTTTTGGGGCAAAAAGGACATCCTTTATAAAACATTTTATTTTTGTTTTATCATCCCCGCAAATTCGACCCTAAACACGTAATTTTCCTAGCGAAATAGATACCCTTTTTTCATTATTTTTGTGTTTTTGACACCCTTATCACGTTACGTACGTAACGTGCCCCATCGTGAAAAAGACATCCTTTTTACGTCTTTTTTTGGTCGCGCATGGTATCCACTCGCCAATGTAAGTGGCCCCCCCGGGAAATACCCCCAACATGGCCAAAGTTCGTTGACCCTAAATGACCTTTGACCTTGGTCATGTGACTTGAAACTCGGGCAGGATCTTCAGCGATACAACATTACCCTTAGGTCGGAGTTTCATGAACTAGGTCCATATACTTTTTAAGTTTTAAAGTCATTTACAAAACTTAACATTTTTTGGTTAAGATTTTGATATTGATTCTCCCAACATAGTCTAAGTTCAATGACCCTAAATGACCTTTGACCTTGGTCATGCGACCTGAAACTCGGGCAAGATGTTCAGTAATACTTGATTACCCTTATGTCTAAGTTTCATGAACGAGGTTCATTTACTTCCTAAGTTACATGTATGACATTTCAAAAACCTTGGTTAAGATTTCAAGCATTACTATGTAGCAAGGGTCTACACCTAGATCATAGAGGGCTTGGCCCATCTCGAAAGCTATCAGTTAAACGGATACTAAGTCCTGAAGATAATCATATCTAAATGAATAGAGCAAATGCTGAAAATTTCATACAAATCAGATAACAAAGTTATTGAATTTTAAAGATTTGTATTATTCAGGTAATACAGATCTAGGCATGCCCTCATGAATATTCATTATTGGGCTGATGATTTCACATCCCCACTTTCTTTTCTTATGTTATGACATGAAATCATATTTGTTTCATTTTTTCATAAATGTGTAAATTAGGTGTCTCCATTATGATGAAATAACTTGCAGCAAGAAATAACGCACTTACAGTTGTCAATCCAATCATTTTAGTTCTTGGTAGAAAATTTTTGAATGAACCTAATTTCATATAATAAAATACAAAATAACAAGTGGTGATATGACGTAATCAGCCCACCTAATGAATACTCACGAAGACATGCCTAGAACTGTTTCACCGGAATAATGCAAATCTTTAAAATTCAATAACTTTGTTGATTGTTATCTAATTTCAATCCAATTTTCAGCATTTTGCTCTGTGAATTTTACTCCATTTATTGAGATATAAATATCTTCAGCCTGGACCATCCCTTTAAGCCTGAACTTTATATTTGAATAACGGTAAGACACATATCACACAACAATTTACATTCTGATTCCAATGTGGTTTTATTCATATCTAATCAATGTTTTTCTTGTTTCACATATAGTGTGTAGATTTTAAAATGTTCTCGACCTTCAGATCCTATGCAACACTGGATACAAAATCACAAAATGGTTGCCAACTGCAAGATTAAAAGCTAGATTTTTAAATACAGTACGTATGACTGTAACTCTTTTCATGAAAGTGGTAGCCTTTCCTCCACAACTCAATTGGATTCACAATTATGGTTTATACAGGTTACAGTCTGAAACAAGACTACAACAATGTAAAACACAAATACTCTTTTAGTCAATATCACAAATATCATTCTAGTTAAAATTGCCAGATTCTTTTCAACTTGTGACAAATTATAAAAACAATGGGCTCACTTTCAATGACAGACATAGCATTGCAGATATATTGTAGTCTTGCAATGCATTTACACATAATGAAAATACTAGATAAAGCTCTACTATAACGTGTGCAAGTAATTGTAGACCCATTGGTGCAAACGTCGCCCTTCCAATAGAGAGTACATGTATAAGAAACTGCCGTAACAGTAAAACACATCATTTTTGTAACTTTTGTAATCTCACTTTCCTCTAAAACAGTTAACATAATAATTATAGTTAAACTACAGCCACTTACTTTTTAAAGTTATGAAATACATTTAATCACTCATAATCCATCAGACAAAGATATAAATAAAAGTACCAAGATCAAATTTAAAAACATCATCACACTTTTTTTATTAAATTATGGCCACATCATTTAACAGATTGACGAGGTGAGTGAGTCCAGTTAATTTTTTTTTTGTAGGTAAGTTCCCGTTAAAATCAAAGTCAATCTTACAAGTCCCATTGTTTAGTACACGTTTGGTAGGTGTTTTTTAAATCTCCCATTTCAAAAAGTTTGCAACAAAAAAATATATGTGTTTTTGGTAAATACAAGTGTTAACTTTGCGTGCAAAATGGGAGTGTAAATGTCAAAGGTCGTGTTTGCATGAAATGTCAACCTTCTGGCAATGTAATTCTTGCATTATGTCACAAAACATACCTATAAATCAAACTAGAACTGACAAAAACTACATCCAACCTAGTACAAGAGGTTATCAATGGATTTAAGAACATATAAAATAGTGGAAGATATTTTAATCTCGATCAATTGAATGGTAACCAAAAGAAACGTGATTACTGAATGATCCCTGCTGAAACCACCAAGGAATTTTCTAAAGAATGCAGATTACATGTATACATGAAAGGCTAGATTGGAAATTAAAAGAAAAAATAGAATACAATGAGATATACAATATCATAAATGGAAATTACTTGTCAATTATTTGAGCTTATGGAAAATGAAACATGATTCATGAATTAAAAATGAAGATATTTGTAGGAGCTGTAAATCAACCTAGAAACCACTTTTAAGTGTGTTTATTTTCAGAACGCATTGTTTACACTCGATCAACAGGCTCTTGAAATGAAAATAGAGATTAGAAAAACTGAGTTCTCTTCGTAACACACAAAAACAACGATACAAGTTCCTGAGTGCTGCAGTTACCTTCCTAACGCAAGAAAAAAAAGGTATTGGAACCGATAACAGTATTTGCTGTGATAAGAACTTTCAACATACAAATGCTATTAGATCAGTCACTTACTGAAAGGAGCTGAAATGCAAGTATAAACGATATCTATTAAAAGGTATGTAATATACGAGGAAAATTCAAAATACTGCAAGGACACTGGACAGCATGTATTCACCCCCCCCCCCCCCCCGTGTCAGAGATTGGTGGGCTTCGATGATTTATCGCATTTGTTTTGAACAAAGTTACGCACAAATCCCATGGGAGGGGGGCCAAAGTATCATCAACTAATCATCTTGCAAATAAAATAAATAAAAAAGTAACTTATATGTAGGAGAATCACAAGCCCCCCCTCCCTTCAGACTTTATCATCAATCAAGAAGATGGAAAGCACCATCAATAACCAATGGTGAAAGATCAATCATCTCAATACTCCTTAAAGATAAATGCCAGTGAGTTGTGGTAACAATTTCAAAATGAATTCATAAAGAATCCAATAAAATTACTACAAAGTGTCAGTACATACAATTAAAAAAAAAACATGTGTGCCAAAGGATTCCAGGAAAAACTTGTGTAATTGCTGCAACAAAAATACACTGTCCCATGTGTGCTTATCTGTGTAAGCGATTGTCAGTGTGATTGTTTTCAACTTAGATTTCATGATTTCACAAAGTTCAGTTTATGTAACAGAACCAGATCTAGATGGATGAGATAAAGGCTGTTCTCACTACGATCCTAACACTAGTTTACTGGAAACTAGTTTAGTGGAAACTAGTTTAATGCATAGTGAGAACGATCGAAGCGGTCTTGGAAGTGATCTTCTTGGAAAACCACCTCGCGATGTAGTTTTGAAGATCGCTTTGCCTCGTTAAATCAATTTTAGAGTGAGGACACAACCGTTCTTCGCACATTTTAAGCGCACTACTCCACATGACAGGTGAAGAATGCCTATGCTGCAGTTTCGAATTTCGTGCGAAACGTGTCACCCCACTGAGAGCGTTTCCATAGCACAAGAGTGCTTTACATAAAGTGATTTAGAAAACCACTTTCGTGTGATCAAGTGGGAACACTAGCAAAGCGATCTTCCAAACTGGTTTTCTGAATCAGTTTCCAGTAAACTAGTTTTAGAAAGCATAATGAGAACGACCTCATAGTGACAATTAACCTTGGCTTTACAGTTTCTCTTGAAATCGGCATTTAATGCAGCCACTTTCATTGATCTTTTAACGAGAAGTGGTGGGGATTGATCAAGATCAATCACCACTTGGACAGCATTTACATGTATGCTATGGATAATAAGTGACGTTTATTTCTGAAAGACGCTACCGATCACCACTGGTAGACACAACGGCTAGCCGGAGCTTAGAGCACACGTAATATATATTACTTGCGTGGTGATAGAAAATTGTCACAATGCACGTAGATTGCACATAGTGACACATCATGTCAAAAAATACTGCCGATGAGGAACCTAAAATATGGTGATAATGTCAGTGTGATGTTATTGATCTCCTCATGCAAATCTATCAAAAGGGGTGATGAGTTGTGAACGATGTGTTTCTGATCACCACAACCAATGATTTATAGTGCCATTCATAACTAGTGATGTCTGTAACTGCCCAAGATCTTGCATAATGATACTTATTGTGGATGACTTTATGACCAACCTGTATATGGAATCCACAATTCTTTTTCTTTTTGGGGAGGGGGGGAGGGCAATTATTTATATCTAAAAAAAAGTAGTTCTTTGAGCATTCAATTTTTTAGTCATTCAGAAGGGAAACACAAGCGAGACTTCATCATGTTTAATTTCACAATAAAACAGTTCCAATGTAAGAGTTATTCCAGGAAACATTTACGATACATGTAAAATCCTGAATGTGCTCCATAGTTCGTAGTACGTGTATACAATAAACAATGACAAAAGAGATTCTCCAAGAATTGACAATTTGAAATTGACAACTGTGGTTTGTAAAATTCCTAAACACTACATAGACAACATAAAAAATTAATTAAAATCATGAGGGCATAGGGTAGCTTTACATATTGCTTTTTCATAACTGCTAATAAAACTAAAAAGTTGGACCTTTTAGAGAGAATTCTCTCTATGACGTGACAAACTCCAAATTAGAATTAATGATTTTTCTGGGGCTCCTCTTTGAGATCACCAGACAGTTTTGCTACATAACATTACAGTTTATATTAGACCCTATGACCCGTATTCTGAACTCGGGTTTAAATTAAACCCTGGTTTGAAGTTGCAGTTCAACTATGGAGAGCCAATTGGGGCACAAATCCCTAATGGTACACAACCAATTTAGTAACTCATAATGACACCCAATTTGTTCATAATTGTGTGGGAATGATAACTGAAGTATTTTGACGTATTTTTCCTCACTATGAAAGCAAAATGACACAAAATAGTAAACATAAGAAATATACTATAGAAACAGAATGTTAGAATTTTTGGCTCCCCATAAGTTTAGCAGAGTTAGACCTGACATCAGAATACGGGGCGGGCCTATGGGAATTTCAAGAATTTTTTGTTAAGTCTTCCAGGGCATTTCAAAGGGTGAATTCCCCCCGAGCCCCCGTGTTATTTTTTTCCCCGGTTGTAATTCATATTCCCACCTTGATAATGGAACACCAAGTATACCTCGCATTCAACTAACATGTAAACAGATGAAAAGTGATGTATGCTCTATGGATTGTAAACGAACAGCTCAGTGGTAATTTAGACTTGGAAGAGAAATTCATTTCTGAAGCAACAAACAAAACCAGCGTGCTTGTACACAACTAACCCATCAAATTTCCTCATTTGACAATGAACGTGACAAAGAAAAGTACATAAAACAAATTTAGAGAAGACAAGGAGTGTGTATTATACTAGTAGCCCGGTTCTGGTTGTTCAATGTCTCAGTATTCTTATGTGAATCTTGCACAAAGCCATTGCAGTATGTCATCACACCATTTCTTTTCCTCATTACTTTTTTTCCCATTCCATGTCATGTTGGTCTTTTTGTCGTTGCAAAGTGTCTCTTAAACATCAATTGTCTTTGAAAACAAGGTCTTGTAATGTATTGTCCATTGTGTAATGTCTAGTTCTTGTTCGGCATAACTGACACAAACGTTCAGGTCGAATATAAGAATGGACATCACCAACATCAACACTGGCTACTGATATTTGGGTACAAGTTTCACAAGAAAATAAAACTTAAAAATCAAGTGGTGCCTCTTTTAAAGTGTCTTTCTGTACTGATGTAGCCAATGTACAAGTTGTATCAGAATGACTGGATATATGATAAAGTTTTTGCGTTTTTTCACTTGATTCGTTCCAAGAGGCTTCCCTTAGTGCCTTAGTGCAGAAGTAACACCATTCCTTGTAATTTGTGTTGTCAAATATATGAAATAGCTGACCTATGAAGTCATCCTTGATCATCCTTGTACTGAAATCTCCAGCCGTTGCTTATTTTGAATAACCATCGCATACCAAAAGAAGCCCTTAGTCCCACATATATCAAATATCATGGCTTTCTGAAAGGAACTTGACAACTATCTTGGACAGAGTCTCCACAATC
The DNA here is from genome assembly GCF_018143015.1 of Lytechinus variegatus. Classification (NCBI taxonomy): domain Eukaryota; kingdom Metazoa; phylum Echinodermata; class Echinoidea; order Temnopleuroida; family Toxopneustidae; genus Lytechinus; species Lytechinus variegatus. The sequence continues at coordinate 54,961,142 of NC_054740.1, read as the reverse complement.
TAGCGCCTTCCTTCAGAGCTGAGCTTCTATCTGCTTCTCCAGTGCATTCATCCCACCTTCACTATTAATACAATGCATCCGTTTCTCCTGTCCGAAAGGGGCTGCCAATAGCACAAGACTATCCATATCGTTGAAAGCAAAATACAGACCAGAATTTATTCAATGTTTCCTGCACATCAGATAATTTTTCAATATTTTTTTTCTTAGCAATTACAATTGAAGCAGATTTCTAAACCCTAGATGATAGGTTGTTTTAATAATATTTTATTTTAAAGCATGACATAATCTTCGACGACTCTGCAGAAATTAGCTGACAGCCGTCTTACAAACCTCTCCAAGGGGGTTTAGTTTCGGTGACCTCCACGTCGGCTGCTACGGCTGTCTCCCTGTCAGGATTGAAAATAAAAACAACTGTTAAAGCAAAAACAAAAACAAACAAAAGAAAATACTTATGTAAGTAAACAAGGGGGTCTACTAACCACAAGTCTCGACTTATTTTGTGATCAATATACATGCGAAATTACCTTATGACAGTAAGCTTCGTAGGTACAAAAATATTGTAAGTGACAATATCTTATGATTATTTGAATATGAATACTAACAAACTTCATTCATTTGACAGGAACATTTTGTTTTACAGTTACAATGATAATACATGTATAAACAAAAATATTCATAACAGTATGACATAAATCAGTAATATACTGTACATCAAAACATTTTTCATTTGTTAAAAGTTTAAACAAAATTTATATAAAGGTAATGAGGACATGTTTAAAATGTGATTTATAAAACTGAAAACCTGTAAAGAGAAACAAAGAATTATAAAATAATAAATAAAATCAATTGGATCAGCACAGCAATTTTGCCCTCACAACTGCCCAAATTACCCCTGAAATTCCCCCAAATACATGTTTTGGGGTGACCATTCCTTTCAGAGTCGCCCAAAGATCTGTCACAAAAAAAACAATGATTATTTAGATAATAAATATTCCAAAGTGCCCTGCCATTGACAAATCATGGGGAAATTGAATTAATACAAAATTTGCAAAAGGCCAATCGACTTGCATAATACAATCCGTCCATCATGAGAGCCTGTCAAACCAATGCGATAAAAGTTTGGACAGCAAAATTTTTAACCAAACCCTTGATCGTTATTACTTCGGCCTCGGGTCACCGCAGTTCTTGTTTCCAACAACCCTAATTCCTAGACTATTTAAAAGCAGGTCTCTTGTTGCTAAACCAAAATAAACAACCTCTGTGAAGTTACATGTTTTAAAGTGAAAACACACAAGTAACTTCTGGTCAGTTAGTCAACTAAATATTGCTCTCCTATATTAGACCTCCCAGACATGCAGGCGTCTATTACATCCCAGGCATGTAGCCGAATGAGAGATTTGAATCCCTTCTCTGTTCTGAGATTAGCCTTGATTTCCCCATGATTTGTCAATGGAAGGTCACTTTAACTATGGCAGAGTAAGGATATTTGCTTTTACTGCATAAGTGCTTGTTACCCCTAACAAGTGGAATGCCTCTGGCTGTCTCACCTGCATCACGCGATTCAACATAGCAGCAGAGCTGACTTTGAAAACTACTATAACTCGCACGAGATGTTCAGTGATACTTGGTTACTCTTATTTCCACGTTTTATGAACTACACCAATACACTTACAGAGACAGGATGGTAATTCAAACAAATACCCCCAATGTGGCCAAAGTTCATTGACCTCACATGACCTTTGACCTTGATCATGTGACCTGAAACTTGCACAGGATATTCAGTGATACTTGATTACCCTTATATCCAGGTTTCAAAAGTCAGATCAATAAACTTGCAAAGTTATGATGGTAATTCAACAGATACCCCCATTATGGCCAAAGTTCATTAACCTTTGACCTTGGTCATGTGACCTAAAATGCACACAGGATGTTTAGTGATACTTGATTACTCTTATGTCCAAGTTTTATGAACTAGACCAACATACTTTCAAAGTTATGATGGTAATTCAAGAAATACCCCCAATTCGGCCACAGTTCATTGACCCTAAATGACCTTTGACCTTGATCATGTGACCTGAAACTTGCACAGGATGTTCAGTGATACTTGATTACTATTATGTCCAAGTTTCATGAATCAGATCCAAAAAACTTTAAAAGTTTTGATTGTAATTCAACAGATACCCCCAAATCGGCCAAAGTTCATTGACCCTGAATGACCTTTGACCTTGGTCATGTGACGTGAAACTCATGCAGGATGTTTGGTGATACTTGATTAACCTTATGTCCAAGTTTAATGAACTAGGTCCATATATTTTCTAAGTTATGATGACATTTCAAAAACTTAACCTCAGGTTAAGATTTTGATGGTGATTCCCCCAACATGGTCTAAGTTCATTGACCCTAAATGACCTTTGACCTTGGTCATGTGACATGAAACTCTGATAGGATGTTCAGTAATACTTGATTAACCTTATGGCCAAGTTTCATGAACTAGGTCCATATACTTTCTAAGTTATGTCATTTCAAAATCTTAACCTCAGGTTAAGATTTGATGTTGACGCTGCGGCCGTTGGAAAAAGCGGCGCCTATAGTCTCACTCTGCTATACAGGTGAGACAAAAAGCAGTCCTTAAAATGAAATAGCCCCCCAAATTTTACCATCACACTAATGTACATGTACACTGTAGAAAAAAAAACATATTGGAATTGGACAGAATTATGAGAGCATGAAGTGATTCACAGTGATTTAAGAGGACTAAATTGTGGAAATATAAGTGCACGTATGTGATTGAACAGTTGATTCATTTGGGATGGAAAATGCATTGTTAAATTTTTTTTATACAAACCCATAAAAATAAACAAAATATTACAAACTTTGAAAAAAATAAAACTGGAAAGAACAATGATCATTTGTAACAAGTGTGAACACAATTGATGCAGAAATAAGAAATGAGAACAAGTTGAACAAAAAACTTCCAACATTTTTGTAACTGACCAACAGAATAACAGGAAAAAGGATGACATTACATGTACAAGGTCTTTGCCAAACTTCATTTAGGCGAGACAAAAGGCAGTATGCGACATACATGTATGCGCTTGTCCAGGGCAAGTAAAAGTAAGAGTTGGGCAAGTGTTTTGAATTAAAGACAAAAACTACTTGCCTGAATCGGGCAAGCAAAATTCTCACAGTGAATTGAAATTTTATAAAGTTTTCCCATATTTCACAAGTAAAAATACAGAAGAGAGAGAGAAAAAAATTTAACAAATTTCCTTGATTTAAAATGCAAGACAGTTTGCATGATATTCTTTGATCTACACACAGTGTGTGTCTTTGTGTACCTCACTCAGCCACACACAGACTTAGGCTGTGTTCAGATTATCCCCTGCTTACCGGAACATCCCCTGGAATCTGTGTGTGGCTGTGTAGTTTCTTTGTAATTAAGCCAATGACTTAAACATGCCTGTGAACTACATGTATGTGTAATAAACTGGGAAGTTTGCTTAATCCCATCTCATTTTCATTGGTCTTTATTTTGCCATTTTGTGACTTTGGATTCTGAGACCAATTGATGTGAGGGGCTAAAGATTCTAGTGATGCACAGTATTCATATGCTAAATGAGCCAACTTCACAGCTCTGTAACAACATGTACTGAACAACCTATTCCAATCATTGCATGAAATCTGTAACTTGATAACAATCATTCAGTAAATTTAGGAAAAGGAAATACATACCCTTCTGTTGGAATCCTCCTCTTGTCGTTTCTCATAGTGGTTGAAATCATCAAAGATGCAGGTCTCGTGCTTGAAATTGTGAATGATCTTCATCACCTGCTTAGCTTTGTCCAATAACACTTCCTGAGTGTCACGAGAGTTGGTCACAGGCTTGTTATCATTGTTCTCCAGCCGTATGTGCCGAAGCGTGCTGTTTGGAACATCCTTCACATATATCCATCGCACATCAAAACGACCCTTCCACTTATCCTGGGGCCCACACACCAGTGTTGGTTGTAGAGTCCACCTCAGACATCATTTCTGCCACTCCACAGAAGTGCCCACTACCGTTCACACTGTAAATAAGGTACACAGGACCTTTACTTTGGCGTTCCTTCATGGCAGCATCCAAGCGCTTGTTACCATGCTCGGTGCTGCACCAGATGCCATACTTAATGGAGCGATGGATGTCGTCTTCTGAGTAGCTCTTAATGATAAAGATTCGAGAGTTCTTAAGGTCAAGTGTAAAGTCAGTAGGATTATAGTCATTGATAGAACGTAATTTCTCCAATACCGGGCTATCTGTATCATTTTTCTGGCCCGGTACACCAGAAATGGGTGCCAGACCTGCGGTACTGCTTTGGTTAGAAGATCTTTGTCCATAGCCACGATTCTGTCCATTCGAGTCCCACACTCTTGGTTGTTGGGGCTGCGGTTGCACAACAGCCTGAGGTCCCCTCCGTGGAACGTCGCTCGTTGGCAACACTGGCTTTTGCTGGGACACAGGCTGAGCTGAAGTGAGAGGAGGTTGAGAAACCTCAATCTTGGCAACTGGCTGAGGCTGGACATGTTGCACTTGCGGTTGAGGGTGAACTGGCATCTGCTGCTGTGGAGGTTGCATGGGAGGCTGCTGAGGTGGCACCTGGATATGCTGCTGAGGAGGGATGGCAGCAGGAGGTTGGGGCTGGGCTTGTGCTTGGGCTGGGTTCTGAGGGGGAGAGGGCATGGTAGTGGCAGTCCCAGCTGGCTTAGGAGGAGTGCCAGTCTTGTCGCAATTGTTCCAAGTTCCAATAGTCATTGGGGGCTTCATTGTCGGAAGCTGAGTAGGTACAGGAGCATGGGATCCAGTCTTTGTTGTTTTCTTGGGTTGCGGCTTTGCAGGCTTACTAACGATGGCAGCCCAGGATGTTTGCTTTGGCACTGCTGTGTTCTGAGGAGGGGGTTGTGCAGTTCCTCCAGCCCCAGCCACAGCCTGAGAGAAGCTGGGCCCTTGAGGCTTAGGAGGAATCACGTCCTGTTTCAGAACTTCACGTCCAGCAACATTCATAGCAGTCTTATCCATGGGAGCACCGATGTTCAGTCCAGACATTCCCAATTCCATTGCCTTCATCCCATGGGCTTTTCCATCCTGCGCGTCAAGTCCATTTAAACCCTGGCTGTAGTTACGCTGTCCAGTCATAGAAGTCGGGCCAGCCTGGTACCTAGGGTAGTCATAGTAAGAGCCAGTCGGTGCCTGGGCCTGTGGCTGGGTACGAGCTGTTCCCTGGGGTTGGGCAGCGGGAGCAGAGTTACTAGCCCAGGTCCCTGGCATAAAGTCTGCATTGGGAGGGAAAAAGTTGAAGGTCTGGTTCAAGTAAGGAGGGGTGGTGCCAGGTTGGTTGTAGTAGTCCGGAGCAGCATAGTTCGACTCATAGCTTGTGTAGTTAAAATTGTTAAAGGTGTCTCCACCTGTGGACCATGTTGTTTCAGTTCCAGGAATAGAGTACGATGGGAAGGAGTAAGGTGACTGGTAGTACGTTGTTGGCATATAGGAATCCTGTGCAGCCATACTAGGTGCCGACGAGTACCCCTGAATTGGAACAAAACAAAAATATATGTTAACTTTTCAGTACCGGTATTTTTCAAAACTTTCTTGTCTACAGCACATCCCAAAAATAAGGTCCCTCTTGACACACGGCTGCATTATTTAAGAACTTTATATTATTCTCAATTAAAATGTGCAGTAATAGAGAGCTTGTTACATATTCTCAATTCAACAAAAATCTAATTGGTCTCACCTCAAGCGGTTTTTAATACACAATATAGTGCTTTTTACCCCATTCCAAGTTTGCATGCTGCACGGCAGTATGCTCTGCAGTATCAAGCAAGTCAACCCCACACTGATTCCCCTATCAATCATCAAACAAAAACTTCATGCTGGATGTTCCCTGCCCTTCTGATCAGGATAATGTTTGAGATATGATGGACTTTGTCAGATAAGGGTAATGTCCCTGCTCAGATCCTGGATGTTAAAATGGGGGTTAACATGCTGGAGACAATGCAGCAATACAGCAGTGCTGCAAACTTGGAATGGGCTGAAATGTACATGTACATGTGCCACTGTTACTAAACAAAATGTGTAAACCGGTGAAGTGAGGCAAGTTTAAAATAAAATGAGCTCTCTAGTCTCTACAATGTAGTTATGTAGAGTGTACATTTGAGAAGACAATGCACTTTGGAATTAAATGATCTTTATTTCAGAGGGACATTTGGGGGGGATGTGTTGTATTAATTTGATTTTACAAGTATTTTCTCCTCAATAATATGTGCTGTCAATTACAACTTTAACATTCATTCCATAAAGCCAATAATTATCATGGGCCCTCTCTCTAGTATACACGTTTCTATTTTTCTTCAAACACAGCAATTTGAGTAGTCTTACATTTAGAGTATGCATTATTACAAAATTGGTGTTCATTGGATCATAAATCAACAGATCAAAATTACATCTTGAAATGGAGACTCAAGTTTTCTAAAATGCATGTTCCATGATTCCATGTTCTACATGTCGGGACACATACTGTACAATATATCATTCAATATAATAAAGCACTATATATTCTTGTTTGTTGAAAAAGGGGTTTATAAAAGATAATGCTTCCCAATGAGGGAAAGTAGGAAATCTCACCTTCAAAAGATGCAAAATGAATGAGAAAAGCATCACTTTTAAAATATCCATATACATGTATTTACAACTTGCTTAATGCTTATTATCTCTATTTTATTGTTCTTATTTTACCATTCTGTTATTATTATCATTGCCTATGAGGCTAAGTACATGTACATGTAGTCTCGCATTCCACATTTCTTATCTCAGTCTTTACAAATGTTACTGTTTTTTTATGTTTATTGTACATGAGTATATTGTTTTTACTTTGTATGCCTGACCAACTCAGCCATTTGGCTGCAACAGCGACTCGTGTTTTAATGAACCTTGAATTTAAATATCTATTCCACCTATCAAACTGGTTCATAACAGTTCATGCATTGCATACAATACAATATTGCATTTCCACTAAAGCCACAAAATAGTAGTTAATAGCTTAATACTGTTTATTCAGCTATAAACTATTATACAACACATGGATAGATCCATGACAGCTGATTGGATGAAAGCGTGTCACATGACATTCAGAGGAATCAACTTATAGCACGCTAAGATATGCTAGTCGTGCTATAGTCGACCATAGCACGCTGATTTAAATGAGCCAGCACTGCAAGATCCCTGGGCACACTGAACCCATGGACATATGCCTCGTACACGTTAAGTGAATCAGTGGTATACGCGCATATATATCTAATCACGTTTTCGGATCTCTGACCGATGTACGTAGCATTGTGCATACACGTTGCTAAACTGAACACAATGTGCGTACGTACATTGCTAAGCTAGTTATTCCCAGGGTACGGCTGCTTACCTTCTGAATTTTTTGGAATTCGTTCACAAATTGGACTTCATGGATCTATGACTTTATGAATCATTAGGTGGTTTCAGACCGCCTCGAAGTTCGCCAGTTCCAGGTATTCTCTGATCGGGAAATTTACCCCGATCAGAAAATACCAGGTATTTTGGTAATGTGAAAGCAAACTACGCGTAATATCCCCGAAAGAAAATACCCGCTAAATAGCAGGTACTTGGCGAAATTACGAGAACTTTCGTGGGGATTTTTCCAAGGTCGCAGGTATTTTGGCGATGTGAAAGCAAATTACGGGAACTTTTATCCCAGCGTGTCGTTGGGCGCGGCGGCGTAGGTGGCTGCTGGGCTAGTGATTTTGAATCTCGCGCCTTGTCTGCTTATCAGACCATACTGCGCATGCTCGTAACTTCGGGAACTTATCCCGAAGGATGTCTTTCGAATGCAGGAATAATTAACGGGTATTTTTTAGCCTTAAAAAGTTCTCGTAATTTAACAGGGATTCTTGTGATCGAGGCGGTTTGAAACCGCCTTTATGAATCTATGTTGAAAGTACTTGACTCTCCTAGGATTACTGGAGTAAATCTACTGACTACTCGACGCTCAAAAGACAACATTGTAAGCAAAATAAGACCTACATGTAACACGCGTTAATCATAGACTAGACCTATAGTTCTAGCCTATCTAGATCTAGTCTAGACTGCAAGCTATCGGTGTTGTATAAAACAAATATTCAATGCTGTATTTGTGCGACGTTCCGAATATTACATTCGTTGCAAGTTGAAACAGACTATTCAACTTGTACACTCATGCAATATTCAGAATGATCGCACTCAACAACATTGAATATTTGTGTACTATTGTTTGGCTTTACAAGTATATTACATATACATGGCTTATCTCGCATCAGGAACTTGAATGCCAGGATGTACATGTATATCAGTCTTCTTAAACAGCTCTTTATGACCATTTTACGTTGCCTAATGGCAATTTAGGTAGTTACTGTGATTGTAATATAGCACAGAATGTGTAAACCATCGATAGCAGCAAACCTTTCAAAATCTTGCCTGCTTCATCAGAGCTACAGTACATTTAATTGTGTGCAATTCAAATCAAATCATTGAAATGCAGAGAAATCATAGTTAGGAGGAGTGAGTACGGAGTAGTGAAACCTTTGTTTTTACCAGCCATTCCTCGAAAAATATAAACTAATGCCACTGAGTACATTACAATTTCCTGGAATCCACCAGCAAGGGAGAAAAGCAAATTACATGTAGAAGGGGTGGGGTGCCCCCAGGCAAAGATGTTTTTCTTTCACAGAAATGTTAATTTGATCCAATTCATACAGTTGACTTTTATTATTTTTCACTATTTCTGCAGGTACTGAGGTAAAGGACAAGTCCACCCCAACAAAAAGTTGATTTGAATATTAAAGAAAGAAAAATCCAACAAGCTTAACACTGAAAATTTCATCAAAATTTGATGTAAAATAAGAAAGTTATGATAATTTGAAATTTTGTTTAATGTCACAAAATTATGGATAAGAATAAAAAATAGTTACCTGATGGGCGGGCTGGTTGGACTGCATGTAGCGTTCTAGTTCTCCTTCAGCAACATTCTCCTTAGGGTTTATCGGTCCATTTGGTACTAAATAGAAAATGGGCCAAGGAAAAGAAATTAAGCCATTTGATAATGGCAGACATGTATGCACAATACATGCATGGATGACTTGCATAAATCTATTAATGATAATAAACGAATGGAACGCTTCTGGCAGTCTCACTCTAGTCTCACCTGCATTACGTGATTCAATATAGAAGCAATGCCCACTACAAAAACAACTAAGATAAATAATCATTCACAAAAACATCACTCACATGATAACATACTAGATTCATCGACAGTGAATGACCTTATTAAGGATCACTGATATTTGATTACCCCTACATGAATGTGTAGGTCCATGTTTCATGAACTAGATCCATTAACTTTCCAAGTTATGATGGCATTTCAACAAATACCCCCAAAATGGTCAAAGTTCATTGACCATAAATGACCTTTGACCTTAAGTAATTATGTTACCTAAAATTTGGGCAGAATGTTTAGTGATACTTAATTACTATTATGACCTACTTTCATGAACTAGATCCATATACTTTAAAAGTTACGATATTTCAAAAACCTATGTGTAACTTTGGTTAAGATTTCGATGCCGAGTCCCCAACATAGTCTTAAGTTCACTGACCCTTAATGACCTTTGACATTGGTCAATACTCAGGCAAGATATTCAGTAATACAGGTTGTACATATGTTAAATGTGAATGGACATGTACATGTACAAAGGAAGTTGCCATCAATTATATTGATTTAAAGTATTGTCTACATGTACATTAACATCTGAATGTTCTTTACTTCATGTAAATTGCATACATGTACATGCACTTGTGTGGTTACCTGTACATGTGGAAGAATTATTATTATAAGGATTATTGGCTTTAAATAATAATACATGTAAAATAAATGCATAATTATGACTTAGGTAGTTACATGTACAATTTCTGATTCTTACCTTGGCTCCTCTGACTTCTTGGTTTCTGCAAAAGAAGTGCAAATTAAAAATTAAATTACGTAAGTTATCAATTTTGATATTTACATGTACATGTAGTGTTTGTTTTGAAGAATTATCTACATGTACAAGGTTATCTCAAAAGTTGAGTCAACTACATGTACATGTAGTCTGAGTCTGACTATGTACATCAGGGCCGTCTTACAAAGAGTTGCCAATCGTATGGAAATCCACAAGTGTCAAAAAAAAAATTCTACAGGAAATTTGCCAAAATGACAAGTAACAAAGGCAAACACACTAAACTGTCAAGAAATCAATGAATTTATGAAAGTACATCATATCTAGATAGATTTTTAGATGTGGGCGTTGCTGGCTTTCCATTGTTGAGTTTGATCAGATCGATGGCAACTCTTTGTGAGACAGGGCCCATTTGTACATGTACAAAATTATGCAAGTTTGATGTCAACTGATATTAGTCTTTTTAAAGTGAAAGAATAAAAATTGAAGATAGAGATTGGAAATTAAAAAAATTATTTTAATTAGCCTTTCTCATTAGTCATGAAAATGTATGATGAAGTAGTGAAATTAAGAAAAAAGATATATTTTACTTAAATATTTATACATGTACCCTAGTAATATAGCAGGGGTCACAGAATGGTTATAAAAAAGGGGGGAGGGGTTGAGGTAAAAAAAAATCAGACTCAGATGGTGATGTTAATATTTGTACATGGTTTGGGGAGGGGGGGGGGGCTCCCCCCCGGTTCCATGACCCCAGCTAATTATGCAGACTTAAAAAATATAATATACTTTCGCAAAGACAGGCAAGCTGGATAACATGTTCAGTATTTTGTATTTAGACGACTGATGTGGAAGGCTAGTTTCGTGTAACCATTCAACTGTTCAAGAAAAGCCCCCCCCATCCTGCTTATTTAAAAAAGTTGCATTAACGAACCACTCTGATCTCAACACAACACTTACAAGACAAGCGAGGGCTTAGCCCAAAGGGTTGCTTTACTTGATTAGTGCATCGCAATGCACCGCATCACAAGGCAACTGTACATTGTAAGTGTAATATGGACCACATAAGGCAGAACAGAAATAGTTTTTATTTCAAATAGAAAGACATATTTTCTCAATATAAGTCAATTATTGAATAATCAATAATTACATGATTACGGTATTCATACAATGTACAATGGTACAACACCCATCATTGTTCTGGATGAAATTATTGATTTTTAATTCTTATTTAAAATGAATTGAAAGTACTGAATGGTGTCATTACCTACAACTTTGCATGACTAAAGATCTGAGAAATTAATATTGAGGATCACACATACCTGAACATGTACATATCATATACAATATACATGTAAATTTAGAAGATCTGTTTAATTACACCAAAAAACTTCATTGAAATGCATGGTAAGATACAGTAATACTATGAATCATCATTAGGGACGCACCATTAGATATCCATGGGGGGGGGGGGTGGAAATTTTTCCCCGGGTCTAAAAATTCTTGACTTGATATAACTGTAATATGAGCAAAAAACAACCTTGGTCCACTGATAAATCATATGAAATTTGCAACAAAAACACACAAAAAAATTGTCTCAATGAAGAAAAAAACACTTTGCTATGAAGATACCTAACTAACGAGAAGGATGAAGGTCTTGAACTGGAAGCACGACTGCTGGGATCATCAGCATTCTTCCAGAATCGGGTAAAGGTAAAGAAAGTGGGGGAAAAAAAAGATTTGCATCAACCCAAACAAGTTCCAGCCCCTACCCCTGGGTATCTACATGTAATGGTGCATCCCTTATGGCAGTACTATGGATATCCTGATCATGTATCTACAATACAGTCTTTTATTATTTATTCAAACATGTTGTACAAAACTGTTTTACAATCATGGTCCTAACAGTACCAGTAAGCCACCATGATGAAAATATTACACAAAAGATTCAATTAACTTTTTTGTAACACTAAGGGTGCGTTTATCTGCCACTCTTTTACCCTAGAATCATGATTCAAATCATGATTCTGCAGAATCACGATTGCGTTTAGTCGAAATTGAATATACATGTACAGTGTAATCATGATTAGAATCACAAACATGAAACATGAAAAAAGGGGCGTTTGGAAAGACGTTTCTGCAGAATCACGTACGAAAGTGTTCGAATAAACGATATCATGATTGCAATCATGATTCTATGACCTCACTGTTGTGTCGGGCTACTTCAAGTTTGACTCTTGCCAAGCTCAAGGACGCTATATGATCACTGTATGTACTGTAGGCCTACTATGCATGCATTTCTTGCCATGTTCAAGTTCTGTGTTGGTCATCGCATCGTCCACTACTTTTCATTTTTTGGTCATGTCTTCAACTTCAAGTTCTAGAAAATGAATTAACTGGACAGACAATGATCTCAGTTGTTATACAGTATCAATATTAAATTGGATCTACGCTGAAATTCACTTCCGAACACCATTTTGGATAAACTATTAAGATGAATAGAAGCATACGGACCCTATATGATAGAAGTAAACAAAATGAGGTATAGACTGAATTCTGGAAGCAAAAGATTTTTTGAGAGCCGAAACACATGCGAAAAACTTCCTCTGTCAAACTGCGCATTAGTGATGCGCACTGGATTGGCCCTAATCTCAGAAGAAACAGCATTGGAATGAAGGTCGTCTAAACGCTGATTCTGTGATATTGTGATTCATGTATGTGTTTTGAATCATGATTCAAATCCTGATTCTGGCTTGAGGTCGCATAAACGCAGCCTTAAGTTAAAAGTAGTGTGGGTGAGACAGTGACATTTCATTAACATATGACATGTGCACATGTACATGTACCTTTACAAATAAGGACTGAGTCAATATGTTTAATCGTCATTCAAACGACCATTAAATGCATGAACGTTTCCTTATGTTGACAAATGTACATGTAGTGGCCGCATGGTGACGGAAGGGGGGGGGGGGGTTGGGATGGTTCATAAGTTCAAATCAATGATACAAATACTAATTTCATGGCTCATACATGTAATTCAGCATATACCATACATGTATACATTTTCAAGTCTACATTGAATGACATTGCAATATGCCTTGCCAGAATATAAAATTTATATCTAGGTCCCACATGTAGACATTGATGTTAGTAAATCTAGTGACCATTTGACATCAACCAAAAGTTACATTTCATGGATGTAAAGTAAATGTGAAAATTTAGTAGCTACATGTACACTGTATTATGGAGGGTTTTTTTCTTCCTCCCTGCCATTACCTCTACAAACCACCAATTAATAAATAATGTTAAAACATTTTTTTTTGTTCATAATAAACATAATGACCCAGACCTTATCCCTAACTGTCTGGGAATAATAACTAAAAAAAGTTCATCATCATTAAAACAATTACGATACGAAACAAATAAAATAATGACATTTTCTGCTTCCCAAAATGTTCACACAAAGTCAGACCATTGCCTATATTTTACTGTTAAAGCTAGACTAGACTTCATATTTCAAAATCTGGGCTCCAAATTAGGCCTACAATCAATTTTTTTCATTTCATAATGACATTACTTTTATTAGCGGAGCACAGTTCCACACTAAATATTAAAAAAAACATTAAATTTTTAATGAAACTTAAATATAGAAATGGAAACACATGTTCAAATCCAGCTCTTGTTATTAGTTGATAATTCTTTCAATTATGTAGATTCTACTGTACATGTATCCTGGACTTCTAGGGAATAAATAAAAAAATATTGCCATTTTTCATATTGATGTGGAATAATGAAAAGTCATAATGAACAAAATAATACCCAAGAAGAGATTAATTTATGACAAGTTACAGTTTCATGACAATGGATTAAAAGGGGAAGTTCAACCTGATTAGTTGGTTATAAAAAGTATATTGAATAAAAAATAAAAAAAATAAAAAAATCATTGATGAAACTTTGAAAGAATGATGAAAGGTTAAATTTTTTTTAGAGAGAATTGTAAAATCAGATGTCATCTACATGTATGACCAAGACCAACTCCCCAACCACATGATAAATAAAAATATTTTTATTATACAAGAGAGGTATGAAATGATGCGTCTGATAATATATCCACCGCACAATTACATGTACTAGGCCGTAACTCCATCAATTTATTTTTCTTCGGAAATAAAATTTTTGAAATTATGTTAGGATGACTGGTGAAGCTGCCATCACAAAATAAAAAAATTGAAACTCTTGATTCATCAAACTACAAATACTTTCACTAATATTTTTTTAAACTTTTTATTGTAAATAACTTCTCATCTGATTGAAAATTCCCTTCACGTTTACACTGTCAATCCAGTTGCATTTGATCATGAACAGCCAGCTGATCAATTCAAAACACATGACATGGATGTGAATCTGCACTGAGATCCGAGACAAGTTTTTTTTGCAACAGTAGATCCACAATACAGCAATAACACAATTAAACTATCTCTAGAATAACCTCATTGATATCTTAACATGAACATATTCATACTTTTAACTTAAGTAGGCCTATAGTTACATTTCATTTGCATTAAACTTTCGTCTGGATTAGTTCTCGATAGCTTGACATGGTAAAAATACACACGGCTGTCATGTACACTGTACGCATGCATTTGTTACATACAGGCATGTCAACACAGAGCCTGCATTACGTTCGCAGATATCAGTGGAGCTCCCATCCTCTCTCAGCTCACACACAGATACACACACACTGCGATGCAATGCTCCATTACGTGGTGGTTTGGGCACATAGAGGTGTACATGGCCGGCGAGTGTGCCATGTCATGTACGTACACATCAATGCATAATTTGGTGATAGAGAAACAGACGGTGAAACGAACCTGTTCAACTCCTGCCGCCGCAGACATTGCCTTGTAAATCCAATAATATACCAAGATTCTACTAAAATAAAGTCTTCTCTGAAAGTCCAATTGTACACGGTCAAACAGAAATGTTCACAAAATCGTATTTCCTTCCTCTTGACGGAAAAATCGTCCCGCAAAACAACGCTAATTTACGTCGGCCGATCCCAATAACAATGGTGGATTCCCAAGAAGTACATGTGCCTTGCAGAAAGACGTTGCGTTCGTTCGTAGATCGTCGTCGTGCATATATCGCGTATAGTCGAGTCGCGCTTTCATGTCACGTGATTGCAACGTCAGCACGCTCGGCATATTTTCTCCGATTATAATACTAAGGATGATAATAATACCCTTCAAAACTTTTATATATATATATATATAAAGCGAGATTTGTATATTCGAGTATTATTATAATAATATTGTTAAGAGATTGCTTAAGTCTACTGAATTACATTGTAATAAGAGCGAGTTATTCAGTAAATTTTCAGTAATTGGAAGACAGAATGATGATGCAAAATGTCCTTCAAGGCCCAGGGATACTTGAAAAAAGTTGCTTTAATCGTTATAAACAATGTTCATCGAGGAAAGTAAGTGTAATTTATCAATAAAGAAAGGGAAAAGAAATGTAAAGTTAATAAGAAAAAAAGCAAGGAATAAACAGTCAAGATTTGTTCCATGCAACTGAGATGAGAATTTAAAAAACTGGGATCATGATTATCGGGAATAACGTACGGTGCATTAACCTCATGAAATTATTTTACAGCCATCACATAAAAAAATTTGCGAAAATGGCATAATGATGCAAATGAAAAGGAAAATATGAAAGGAAAATAATTGAATAATACGCTTGTTTAAGATTATAATGGGAGATGATGCAATATTCAAAATTTCTAGCAAAGATTCATATTTGACATTTTCATTTATAGCTAGATAGTCGGCCGTAAGGTGAGTAGCCGTTTTATCATTTTTTGTACCAACTAAATATAGGTGGTTTGAATATGAATGAACAAAACAACTCTCCGTACGGCCGGCGTAGAGCAAATGTGACCGAGGTATTCAGGACAAGTCCACCCCAACAAAAAGTTGATTTGAATAAAATGAGAAACATCCAACAATAATGCTAAAAATTTCATCAAAATCGGAAATAAGATAAGATTTTATGTTTCGCTCAATTTCACATAACAGTTCTCTGCACATCCCAGTCGGTATAAATGAGGGACATCAGTCACTCACATTTCTTTTGTATTTTATCAATTTTGGGGAAATTTTCTCCCCATTGTCCTGTGAAAAAATGTTTTCCCTGAACATGTGGAATTACCATTGTTTCGCATTTTATGGGTCAATCAAGATTGTCCCGTATAGTGTCAAATCTGTAAATGAAATAATGTATAATTCAAACAATAAAAAAGAAAGAAATAGTGAGTAAAGGACTACATTGTGCATATAACTATTTTGACAAAAATAAGCGAAGTTTTTAAATGTCATAACTTTTTTTTATTTCATATCCGATTTTGATGAAACTTTTTTGTTCTCAGCATATTGCTTGTCTGAATTTTCTCTATTGGTTAAAATCAACATTTTTCTGAGGCGGACTTGACCTTTGATCAGTTTCATCAGTAACTCATAGTATAGTCCTACATAATAAATTTGAAGTATAGGGTATCCCGCTTTCACAATGATGCCAGGATATGCACGACCCCTCCCCCAAGCGGAGCGTTTTTATTGGTTTATGGTAAAAAATAATCAATATATAGGCCCGGAGGGGCCACTTACATTGACGAGTGGATACCATGCGCGACCAAAAAAACACGTAAAAAGGATGTCTTTTTCACGATAGGGCACGTTACGTACGTAACGTGATAAGGGTGTCAAAAACACTAAAATAATGAAAAAGGGTATCTATTTCGCTAGGAAAATAACGTGTTTAGGGTCGAATTTGCGGGGATGATAAAACAAAATGAAAATGTTTTATAAAGGATGTCCTTTTTGCCCCAACACTTCGTGTTTAGAGTCCGATTTGCGCGAGGTGTAGAAGGTGGGGTCGTACTAAACCAAATAAGGTAAAGCCGACGACCGAAGGACCCGTAACAATAAAACATTCCTGTACTTGTTTAGGGGTTCATTTCAGGGAATATTTGCCAAGAGCATCGTTTTGTTTCCAATACTTGTTAAGGGTGGGGGTTCACACGCCAATACTTGTTAAGGGGTGCATTTTTTAGAATATGAAAATTACGTGTTTAGGGTGCTTTTCGAGACCCCATGGTCGCGCATGGTATCCACTCGTGAATGGAAGTGGCCCCCCGGGTATATAGGCCTATATATAAAAGTCGTTTGAATTATTCAATCCATAAATGGATTTATTATAACCTGAAGTCATGATAGCGGATAAACCTTTGCAATAAGCTAAATTTTAGCATGGCAAAATTCTTGTAAGAATAGATGGAACGCAGGAGCGGATCAGCAACGGCGTGAGAAATATTTCGTTTTTGGAATGCAAATGTAGACAAATTCAGGCATGACTGCATTTAGAGATGAATCCACGCATTGACATGCAGTAGCATTAATCATCTAAAAATGTCGTTTCTGTCTTGAAAAAAAATAATGCAAGCGCTAAGATGAACTAAAATAATGAATATACATTGAACTGAAAAGAATTCTATTATAGGCCTGGTGACAATTTGCAATGAACTCACAAACAGAATTTATATCTCATGATGCGAGCGCATGTAAACTTTTAACATTGACCTGAAAATGACCTTTGACCATACCATGTTACCTGCGACTGCAGGTACCCCAAATCCATCTACCATATCATCCAAGTTTGGTTGAAAAGTGACTTACGGTTGCAGAGGTTGAAAAGCCTGGCTGCGGAGAAAGAGAGTCTTGCATGTTAACTCCAACGTTGGCCTGAAAATGACCTTTGACCTTACCATGTTACCTAGCTGCGACTGCAGTACATGCAGGTACCCCAAATCCATCTACCATCCAAGTTTGGTTGAAAAGTGACTTATGGTTGCGGAATTAGGTGTCATAATCTTGAGAGTGTTGCATGTACAAACTTTAATGTTGACCTAAAAATGACCTTTGACCTTACCATGTGACCTCCGCCCACACCAAAATCGATAGGCTTCTACGCTATACATATACTGTACCTTCATGCCAAATTTGAAGACAATCGGAGAAGAAATGCAGCTGACAAAGCGCTCATGCACAAGGAATCTCTGCGGCGGACGTACGCGGCGGCGGCGAGACGAGGCCTAATTTATAGTATCCTCCGAACTCTGTTCGGGGGATACAATAATTGACGCGAGTGCGAAGCTGAATACTTTTCAATTTCAGACATGAAAACTGGATCGACATAAGCATTAATTATTTGCAATCACGATCATGATGCAAAAAATATGCGAGTGCAAAGTGCTAGCTAAAAATTTTGATTTCCCGACCTAAAAAATCAGCCCATGAGGATGAAGGGGGGGGGGGTAACCCAAAGACCTTATAATATTAACCCCATATACGAACGTAGATCCTCCATTGCTTTTTTTTAATATCACCGTCATTCAGGTTAATGATGTAAAATAAGAGAAGAACATACAAAAGAAATGAGATTTTAAATTCATAACAGTGAATAAAACCAAAATAGCCATAAAACCGATGAGTCCACAAAAAGGCTCATCATGAGGCCAGTTTTTCAAAAATTTCTGCTCGCGCTCGCATTATTTAGTTCATACAAAGTACCTAGTATTGTTGTAGAAACAAAGCTATAACATTATATTAATATGCCTACTTAAAATTTAGATCTTAAGGATACCCCCCACCCCGCGTACAGACAGGACCGCCGCTAGATCGGGGTGCGACACTCCCCCCCCCTAGTCAAGTTGATATCGTCAGTAAATCTTCGCAGCCGTTGGGACAAAAAAAATTAGGGGGAAATAGAAGAGAGGGAAAAAGAGGAAAGAATTAAAGGAAAAAAGGAAAGAAGAGATAGAAGGAAAGAGAAAAAGTAAAGAAAGGAGAGGAAAAGGGACAAAAAGAAAAAAGGGGGAGGAAAAACACAGAAAAGGACTGAGGTAGACCTGTGATTCTTGGTGCAAAAAAAAAATGCGGATTTTCAGGTGTTGTCGATTTGGAAAAATAATTATTGTCTGTTTTGCAAGCACATGCCGGGGCTGTTGGAATGACGCCTGTCGGAAAAATGCTATAAACTGTCGGGTCGCGTAAGAATGTTTCAACTGGTTCATGTACAGACAGTGATTGGAATGTAATTGTCGGGTCACCCATGGCTATTCCAACTGCTTGATGTACCGACAGTAATTAGAATGTCCCGGTTGAAGTTCCAAATCTCCGAAGAAAAAAAAATGAATGAATAAATAAAATCAGCTCGCGCTATGCGCTCGCATCCTTCATTATTCTAGAGATATTTGTACTATCTTTAAAATTTTTGTACGAGTTGGACCGTGCTTAAAAGGTTTCCTTTCGGGTCAGTACATAAAAAAATCAGCTCGCGCAAAACGCAAAACGCTCCCATTAATTATATGTTCTTTATTGAAAAACGTTTTACAATGTCCAGATTTGATTAATTCAGAGTATCAAAATTTTGTTGGGCACGATACCCATGGTTTTATTAATTAAAGTGCAAATAATCTCCCGTTTTTAATTCTAGATCTAAAAAAAAACAGTTTGCGCTTCGCGCTCCCAGTAATCTTCTATTAAGATACATAATATATTGATATTCATATTGAACATTCTTAGAATGTCCAGTTGTCAGGTCATGTAAGAAATTTCAGCTCACGCTCCGCGCTCGCATCAAATAATTTTAGTAATATACCCATCATGTTCAAGCATGCACTAGCGTACCTACGGGGGGGGGGGGGGGGGGCTGGAGGGCAGTCTGTCCCCCTGACGAGTCACAACCCATGCAAAGGACGTATCCCTCCCTGCCCCCTGACGAGCTTGAATACCTTTATCCTTTATTGCCCCCTGACGAGCTTGAAGACTTTTTTTTTTGCTTGTCACTTTTTTTTCTGGTACAATATCCGTTATTTGTGATTGAAGACCTTTTTTTTCGCCACTGTGTTCAAGGTTACATTGCTTCTAATGTCCAGTTTTAGTTACAAGTCTATATAATTTATATGAAAAAAAATCTACTAGATGATGCTGCGCGCTCTAAAACTTTGTTCTTTACTACAAACGTGCTGAAATTGTCAAGTTTCCAAGACGGACTCAAAACTATTCTAAGTTCATATATTCTATTGTACGAATCACTGCAATACATACAAAATTTCATTCAGCCCCCGCATGATTTTATTTTGTTAGATTCACATATTGATTACAAAAGGTGCTTATCATTATTGGCTACATATACCCACCCTGTTCATGTTTACGTTGTTTCAATGTCCTAGGTCTAAAACAAGGTATAAAAAGTCTGCTCGCGCTTAGCGCTCTAATACTATATCTAATAACGGGCTTACAATGTAACTATTTTAAGGTCTAAATACTAAAATGTTCAGCCTGCGCTTCGCGCTCGTTTAATTGTTTTGTTTATGTTTATTCCATTTATAATTGCAAAAAAAATGTTTAAACTGTCCAGTTTTCAATCAGAATTAAAAAGAAAATTTGGCTCGAGCTTCGCGCTCGCATTGTTTGATTGGGGAGATATATATTCTATTCATGAGTCACTGCAAAGTCATTGACAAGTCATTTTTCAAATCAGTTAATTAAGACTTTCAGCTCTCGCTCGCTTTAATTGCTTAGTTATTTACGCACATTATTCATGATTA
Source organism: Lytechinus variegatus (assembly GCF_018143015.1). Classification (NCBI taxonomy): domain Eukaryota; kingdom Metazoa; phylum Echinodermata; class Echinoidea; order Temnopleuroida; family Toxopneustidae; genus Lytechinus; species Lytechinus variegatus. The sequence goes on along the minus strand of NC_054740.1, from coordinate 54,940,444 downwards.
CAATAGTGTTTAGAATGTAAAATTTCAGGTCGTAATAAAAAAATGTTCAGCTTGCGCCTTGCGCTCGTGTTAATAATATTGTTTTATTTCTATTCATTCTATTTGTGATTGCGAAAAAGTGGTTAATCTGTCCAGTTTTTAATCAGAATTAAAAAGAAAAATTGGCTTGCGCTTCGCGCTCACATGGTTTGATTGGGGAGATTAAATTCTATTTATGAGTCACTGCAAACAGTCATTAATAGGGTCCTCTTCAGGTCAGTATATTAATAGTGTCAGCTCGCACTTCGCGCTCATATGAACTTTTTAGTTAGATACGCATATTTTTTATGATGACAAAAGGTACTTAGAATGTCCAGGATTCATGATGGAAAATTGACTTTCATCTCGAGCTTCGCGCTCGCATTGATTAGTGAGAAACGTATTCTATTCATGAATCACTGCAAACAGTCATTAACAGGTAATCTTTTAGATCAGTTAATTAAGACTTTCAGCTCTCGCTCGCATAAAAATTGCTTAGATATTTACACACATTATTAATAATCACAAAAGCCGCACAAAAGTATTTAGAATATTAAGATTTCAGGTAGTAAAATAAAAAATGTTCATCTCTTGCTTTTGCGATCGCATCAATATTTATTGCTTGGTTCTATGCCTACCCTCAGGGGCGGATCCAAGATTTTCCAAGGGGGGGGGGGGTTCGGAGGAATAGCCCCCCCCCCAAAAAAAGAAGGTTATCATTCACATATTAAGGATATTTCGTACCCGAAAAAAAAATGACAAGTAAAGAAAAAATTAAAAGGGAGGGGGGGGGCACATCTAGGTTTCAATGGCATTTTTACATCACAAATTCTAATTTTTCTTCTCAAAGGGGCACGTGCACCCTGTACCCCCTGGATCCGCGCCTGCCTACCCTTTTCATGGTTACATTGCTTCGAATGTCTTGTTTTTAGTTCTAAATCTGCAAAAATTCAGCTAGCTGCTTACCTTATGACTGCCTTATTCTGAGTTCTGAGATCCCATTTTGAACACTGATAAAAAAATCTTTCCTATATACAGTGCGTATAAAAAAAACCGGGACGGATTTGAAAGTCTATAATTTTTTTGTTTCAAATTATGATCTCTATATTTTGGTGTCAATTGGTGCTCTAAAGTCTTATCCTTCAAATGCCATTAAAATAATTTAGTTTCGTTCATGCTTGAGCGAACACGGAATGTTTTTGTCTCGGGTTAAATAGGAGGCTTGCGCCAAAATGGCATAAAATGATATGATGGTTGGACTTCTTGCTAATCAGCAGACTTCCTCTTAACCTTTTCATTATCTTAGCCATAATTTTCGAATTATGCGGTCAAAATTCATTTCCAAATATACTTATTTGCTTGAATAGTTCTGTTGTTCCTTTTTAATATGTTCTCTTTTAGCTTTGAATATTCCTTCTTTATAGGCAAGAACATTTTTTTTAACCGAAGTATGGGAGAGCGTGTTTTTTTTTTCAAATCCTTTGATTGTGTGCTAAAAAGGTTATGGTTCCTTGAACAGTGGCATACCGATGGGTTGGGGCTTGGGGTGCTCCTCCCAAAACAATAAATACAAAAAATCATGACCAAGAAAATAAAAGTGAAAAGGAAAAGAACAGAAAACATAGAAAGCGAAATATAATATCATTTTCTGAATATTATGTTAAATTCACAAAATTTTATATTTTATTTTAAAAAGTGGAAATTTTTGCTTGATGGCTTCACAACTTTTTAATACATTTTACCCGATCTGCCATATCTTGCTCCTTCAAAATTGACTCAATACACCATTTCCATTGAAAGACATGAATCCTTTCCTGTTTGTTATGTCAAGCACATAAACTTGGTGAAGGATTCCATAACCCCTTGAAAATAAGATTCATGTCTTTTATAGGTACCATAACATAATTTGTTTCACATAATAAAAGGATTTGAATAATTACAAATTCTCCCAATTAATAATGCAAATCTTCTTACTTGGCATGACAAAAAGTCTTCTTTTCTTACTTATGAATGGAAATTCAAAGGTAAAAGAAGTTTAAATGAAAAACAAAATAATTCAGGTCAATAAATAAATTTGTAAACGAAATTTGACAGCATAATTCGAAAATTATGGCAAAGACAATGAAAATATTAAGAGGAAGTTTGCTGATTAGCCAACAGTCTAATCGTCAAATTTCTCATTTCTGCCATTTTGGCGTAAGCCTCTTTATGAACCCCCGACAAAAACGTCCCATATGTTTGCTCAAGCATGTACAAAATTCATTTTTTAATGGCATTTCAAAGATAACATCTCAGAGCATCTATTAAAATCAAAATATAGATATAATAATTTGAAACAATTTTTTTTATAGACTTTTCAAAACTGTCCCTTTTTTGATACGCATGCACTGTATGGAGGGTTCCCACAAGCAGCCATATTGGAGGGCAAAATATACAAACCTGTGCATCAGACTATGAAAAGTCATTGTTTTCATGGTTTTGCTATTGTTTTGTCCTCCATAATGACAGCTTACCTAAAGGGGGAGGGGAGAGGTTGTCTGTCCTGAGATAGGGAGATAGAATGGGTGCTCACCTGAGATGAGGGGGGGGGGTACATTGAGCGGTGTTCCGGATTTAGGGGGGTCGCCAAGGGAGGAAGAGCCCGCGAAAAGCCCGCGAAAGGGGGGTTCAGAAATTTTGGCAGACATTAGGGGGAGGTGCTTTCAACGGGGGGGGGGGGCGAGCGTAGGCGTACCCTAACACGGAGTGGGGGGCCGGGATAAGGGTGCCATATGAAATGATCATAGGCCATCTAGGCCACAATATAGATTTCTATGAAATCGTGGAAATATACAATGATGCATAGGCTATTATGAAAAAGAAAGATTTTGAACGATTATATCGGTTATATTGGGAGATGGTACAATATTCCAACATTTTAAAGTTTGAACAAAATTCATATTTGAAATATTCATTACATCGTTGTGTAAATTGTAAAGATGGACGTTTCATTAACGGAATTAATTTGATCACTGTCATAACTCATGATCATCGTATACCTAACTTGAAGAATACGGTAGTCCTATACTTTTTATACAGAATTTATTATCACCCCCCCCCCCCTCTTCCACAAAGATACCAGGGTAAACTAATAGGTCTATAATTTATAATTTCTAAACATTTCTAAAGGAGCAAAATTGCCTACTTGCAAGAGTGTAATTTTATCACCTCAGGGTGTGGTCCTCTATTTACACCAGTTGGTGTCAGTTTTAACACCGCAGTTTTTACAGTATATGACCCATCAGCTAACAATTGGACCTTAATATTATACTGTAAATTGTTGAAAGCGGGAAAGCTATTCATGCTTGAATGAACGCTGCCTACTTAAACCAGTGGTATGAAAATGATCGAGTGCTGGGTAGGAATAAGCTTCCAATTTCTTTCGGTTTTTTGTTTGTTTGGAACTTGCAAAGTTGAGAGTTTTGTGGTGAATTAATTATTGTGATCAGTTTGTTGTTTGTGTGATAAAATTTCATGAGTTATTGAATTGAAATTTGATGCATGACTAATCATGAATTGCATTTTTTAGTGCAGCATTTTGACTTTATCATGTGGATCTCAGCAATGTGTTCATGAGAGTCGGGAGAATAGGAGGAAAGATAGGACTAAAGCCCCGGACTAAAGCATATGTCAATAGAACATTTAGCCACCCCTTGCTCCATCTCCTCGACCCCCCCACTTCTCTCCTCCTGAGAGACTAACCTCAGCTAGGCTGGGCAGGAATAGTTAGCCTTCCAGGTTTTTTTTTGAGAGGTTATAGTCATTTGGAACTTGCAAAGCTAAGGATGCCATGCAAAATTAATGAGATAAGTTTTGGTTTCTTAGGCAAATTTCATGAGTTATTAAATCGAAATTTAATGCATGAGTGAACAGGAATTGGGATTTTAGTGTAGAATTTTAAGTTTATCTTGCGGACCTCTTATGTGTTTTCGTGAGAGCAGATGTGATGGTACCTATTACAAGCAAGAGGGCGAGATGGTAAGAATTGGTTAAATGGGCATTCTCATTCCTCTTCTTTTTGTCCTTTTACAAACTACAAGTCATATGTATCCCCCCTCCACCTTCATTTCCTATTCAAAACTTTAGTGCCAAATGACCGGCGGCTGATGTTCAGGGTTTTTTTTCAGTGAATGATTACCAAGAAATTGACTGATTATGATGATTTATGGAGTAATTTATTGAAAAACTGAATGTTTGATCGATCCCATTGCACATTGAATGAGTTGATTTATTGTTGTCGATTAAATGATTGATAGGTAAAAGTTATTTTTTATGCCCCAATTCAGAATTTATGTTAAATCAACTTTCTGCTCTGGGCTTCATGCGTACATGCAATAGCAATGGATCTCAAAAGGAGGGGAAGGCGGGAGAGAGGGAGGATTTAAGGGGGGGGGTCGATCATGATGTGACCCTCACCCACTTGAATGCATTACTGAGATCCACATGATAAAGTTGAAATGCTGCGCCCAAACAAGTGTAATTTGTGTTCACTCGATCATGCATTAAGGTTCAATTTGATAATTTGCTTAAACAACCAAAACAGGTCACGGTCGATTAAATCACAACATATGCCTGTGCAGGTTCCAGATTTGCCTATCAAAAACTGACAGAAATCGGAAGATAAATTCCGGCCCAGCCTAATTATCATAACATTTGTTCAAGTGGGTAGTGCTCGCTCAAGCATGAATAGTTTTCCAACTTATTTGGTGTCATTTGAAAGTTGACTTTATTGGCTTCCATAGCCTATATGTAGGTATCCCCCCCCAAAAAAAAAAAATTATTTGGCAGTCAATTCAAAAGTTTATAGCTTTTATTGGGACGCACAGGGCTGTAGTCTTCTGTGCAAACCCTTCATCATCATCATCATCTGGTATACGGGAGTGAGGTAAACCTGTAGATCTCCCGGTCGTCAACGAAGTCATATAAAATTGCAAAACTGATACATGATGCGTGTGTGCGTGGATGTCGTCATGGTACATAGAACTGTTTGCTTTGCCAAAGTTTATCCAAGCCATTTTTGAAAGCGACAATATTACGTGCAGATATAAGTGATTCAGGCAAGGCATTCCATGAAGTAATAATACGTATGCTGAAGTAACTACTTCTAACATTGAGTCTCCGATGTGTGCTAAAAAGCTTCAAAGAGCGACCACGAGCTGTACCATAGAGATCTTTCGAAAAAGTAATCTGGAGCAAGTCTGTCTAAGCCATTAAGTATCTTGTAAACTTGAATCATATCGGCCCTTTCACGTCGGTAGTGAAGAGAGAAGAGTTGAAGCTTTTTCAATCTTTCAGTGTAGGTTAAAAAAGACATAACAGGAACCATTTTTGTAGCTCTCCTCTGCACTGCCTCAATTTTACGGTCATCAGTTACAAAGCGTGGATTCCAAGACACAGTACAATATTCGAGATGCGGACGGACAAGAGTTTTATACAAGGGTATGAAGATATCCGGAGTTGTATTTACAAAGGCTCGTTTAATGATCCCTAGCATCTGGTTAGCCTTCTGTACCATTGCTGCTATGTGCTTATGGAAAGTCAGATTGTTATCAACAATGACACCGAGGTCTTTTTCAGAGTCCACATTCTCAAGATGTCTGTTTTCCATCACATAGGTGTGTTTAGGATTATTGTAGCCAAGATGTAGGGTCTTGCATTTTTGAGACTTTAAAGGAAGCTGCCGAAGTGAAGACCAGGTAGAAATGTTATTTAAATCCTCTTGTAATTCATGGCAAGAATTTTGGCAGTTGATGGATGTATAAACTTTAGCATCATCTGCATACATCTGAGTTCGACAGGAAGTAATGTCAGGCAAGTCATTCACAAACAGAACAAAAAGGGTCGGACCGAGAACGCTGCCCTGCGGAATTCCGCTGATGACAGTAGACCAGTCTGAATAACATCCATCAATTGAAACTCTCTGGACTCTATGCATTAAAAAATCTTGAATCCAAGAAAGAAGAGGGCCATCGATACCATATGAAGCAATCATATTCAACAGTCTAACATGTGGCACAGAATCAAAAGCTTTTTTGAAGTCTAAATACGCTACATCAACTGGATCTCCATTGTCCAAATACTGAGTCCAATTCTCGAGCGGAGTTAACAGTTGAGTTAAACATGACCTCCCTGGACAAATCCATGTTGCGCATCAGTGAATAGATAATGATCGCTCATATGATTAACAATGGTATCACGTATAGGACTCGAAAACTTTAACCACTACTGATGTCAAACTAATAGGGCGGTAATTTCCAGGGTCCTTTCTGCTGCCCTTTTTGTGTATTGCTGTAACATTAGCTGATTTCCAGTCAGAAGGTAGCACAGATTCATCAAAGGACAGATTAAATATCAATGACAGAGGTGTGCACAGTTCACTAGCTAGTTCCTTCAAAATACGAGGGTGAATGTTGTCAGGACGAGTTAAGAGGCTGAATGTGCAGCCTACTTATACCTTGTGTACTGAAGGCCGTCTCGCTCAGGAAACAGCAATTTTGTATGTGCTAGTCTTTGTATGGAGACAGATTTGTTGATCAAAGTTTCAATCAGGGTGCTTGCAGACGTACGTCCTCGCTCACATCATCGGGGACAAATGGCCCTCTACGTTCATTTAGAGTGCATGTTCCTCAGTCTAATTTATTAGTGTGTCTCCTTTTGACTCTCTTATTAGTGAGTTGTTATTAATAAAAGGCCAATAATGAGCTCTCAAGTTCTAGCCACAATTTTCCATTTTGTGGCTTTTGCGTATTATTGCTACATCTACGCATATTACAAGATGGAAGTTGATTTAAAACTCCCACATCATAACTCGTTTGGGGGAGATCTCAAGTTTCTTACTGTCTGGTGTACGGTAAGTTTACCTGTTCCCACTCATGCTTTTCCATGTCGGGCTATTTGATTTGTTGTGGAAAAGAATATCATCAAGCTCGACCATGGTCCATGCCATCGACCACACACTAGTGGCGTAGCTACGGGGGGGGGGGGGGGACGTGCCTCCTAGGATTTGGTGCGCCCCCCCAGGTGCTCCCCTGAAAAAAATTGGCACAGAATTTTGTCAGAAAAAAAAGGGGGGAGAAAGAAAGAAGAAAAAAAGGGGAAATTTTTACAGAAGAAAAAAGAAGAAAATGAGATTGAGAGGAAGACGAGTGAAAAATATAGGTGAGGATCGAGAAGACTTAAAAAACAAAATCTTTCATTTTAGTATGTAATATTTTTGCCTGTTCGATGAGATTGGTATCTTGCTTAATATATGCTGAAATATCAAATTTTGAATTCAAATTTCAATGTACAAAATATATTTCAGCTCGGACATATAGAGCTTTCATTATTTTCTTTATTTACAAATTGATTTTTCAAGTGCTCTGTAAAATGTCCATTTTATGGTTACAATTTTCAGCCCACGCTGCACAGTCGCATTACTTGATATGCCAAGTTCCTATTGTCTTTGTGTAGCCTATTGACATAAATAAAGTTCTCAAAATATCCCTTTTCAGATATGATTGTCAAAAGGTAGGCCTATCAGCCATTATTTCATCTTGAGTTGTGGTGAATGATTTCATTTAGTTTGGACTTTTGAGCAATTAGTGACATGGAACTACTTATGTTATTTGTTGTAGTACAATAATAAAATAGAGCATTTAAGAGGCATCAATTATCTAGTTGCATATTCAATGTTACACGGTATGTTACCATGACTTTAGCTCCAGCTGCTAAAGGCGCTTAGCGCATTCAAGGAGTCGATCCTGCCGGATACCCATTCACCTCACTTGGGTTGAGTGCAGCACAACGTTGGTAAATTTCTTGCTGAAGGAAAACATGTCATGGTTTGGATTTGAACCCGCATCCCTTTGATTGAATACGAGAGTCATAACCACTAGACCACGACACCCCATTATCTAACCTGGTTAATTTCGAGACTGGCTAATCAATGTTTTCTTTTGATGAAAATTTCAATTTACTACTCCTCCTTGATATGTTTGCTTTTTATACAAATTTGATTAACTGATTGTCCACTTCTCCATGTCTTATTTCAGCTTTTCCAGATACTGTATTTCTTTGTATGCTGTGTGACGGACCTGATCCTTACTTCAGGTAGCAGAACTAAAATAGGGCAGACTTTTCTTGGCCTCAGAGATTGGTTTTACTGCTCTGTAGCATTTCCAATAACATTGGTAAGTAAAAGGGAGCAAAAGGGCAGCGATCACAATAATACAATACCACTCTTCACCTGTAACACGGGTACTCCAGGCTGAAAATGAATAATTTGGAGTAAAATTCACCAAACAAAGCACTGAATATTTCATTAATGTGAGATAAAGTTATTGAATTTTTTAAGTTATAGCACAATTGTGTCATAAATATGGAACAATTATGCTGGTAATGTCATATGACTTTTATGAAATCATAATTATATTTCATACATGTGTGTAAATAATATGTCTCTATTAGTATTGTAACAGAATAATTAAGTAAATCAATAGACAATCCAAATATTTTCATTTTTGGAAGATAAATTTTCAATTAATATATTAGTTCACCAGTTGACAGTAGTACTGGGCCCCATCTTACAAAGAATTAAGATTGATCCAATCAATCGTAACTCTATGAAAATCCATCAGTGTCATAATTTTTTTCTACAAGAAATTTGCACGATGTCCTTTGTAAACAAAGAGACGCACAGTAAATTTTCATGAAAACAATCAATGCATGATTATACATCATAGTTAGAAAATATTTTGAACAAACATGTATCTTAGATCTTGACATTGCTCCCCATCCATAGTTGTGATTGATTGACCATAGTTGTGATTGATCGGATCAATCGCAACTCTTTGTAAGACTGGACCCTGGTCAATTCTGGTTGTATTCTGCCTTAGTTATAGAATCATTACCCATAGGTGAATACTGATTAATACCCTAAGGCATATGCCAAATACGTCCTTTGGATTTTCACTGTACACCATTTCCGATAAGTCTGCAGGCACAGACCCCGATTGAAACTTTGATCAACAAGTGTGTCTCCACGCAAAGACTAGCACATACAAAACTTGCTGTTTCAAGTGCACAAGGCATGAGTAGGCTGCAATTCAGACCCTTTACTCGAGTGAAGGGTTTGCACAGCAGATTAATTTCCGAAATCATTAGACCTCCTTTATCTCTGTCATGTTTCTCCTGTTCAGCTAGTTGGATTGATGTACTGGGGTATCTACGCTATAGATAGAGAGTTGATCTACCCTGTACGGATCCAAGACGTATATCCTATGTGGCTTAGTCACTGTATGGTATGTACCGCTAATTATGATTTTTATATTTGAAGAGCTCACTTGCACAAGGGGTTAGGTCCGTTTTTCACCAAATTTGATTTTTTGGTCTCAATGTATAGATTTTTAGTAGCTCTATAAGATGATACCAAAGAAAAGTTGAAATTCCCATTAAAAAGTGAACTAAAATGGCAAAGTAAAATCCCTTTTTTCAAAAGGGGTTAAGGTCCATTTCAGTTTAGTTGCAAAAGGGGTTAGGTCCACACAGGATTTTTTTGGAAAAGAATATTTTCAAAAATATGAACACAGGTAGATTTCTTTTATACCCAATTTCATGTTCTGATGGTAGGGTATCATGAAAATTTAGTTTCGCATAAGAATGTTGCAAAATTTGGGAGAATAAAAAATATGATTTTCTTGAGTGGACCTAACCCCTTTCCCAACCAAACTCTACTGGAGTGCTCATTTCTCAAAGGGGTTAATTCCATTTTCATAAATTTTATTGTTTTCTGTCTCAAAACCTAGAAATTTTTAGTCGCTCTGATGAAACCAAAGAAAGTTTGAATTCACATGAAAACGTAATTTATCATAAGGATATTGCAATACGTGAGGATATAAAAACATGTTTTTTCTTGGAATGGTCCAAAGTGGACCTAACCCCTTTTGCAACCAAACTTTAGATTTTTATTTGGGATTTCCAATACACAGAATACAGAGATCTTACAAATAATTCAGTGATAAGAACAATGACATTGTTGTGTTGCATGATAAAGAAAATAGGACCTGGGTCCCGTAACACAGAGGTTAACAATTGATCGTATGCTTGATTTTCACGATTGATTGTGCATTGTATTCAATGTAATCAATTATAGAAAAATGTTCTACGATCATTGCTAAGTTTTGTGTTACGGGCCCCTGGATGAGAGTTGGAGAGGCTGTATTGGTATGGAACAGGTTACCTCGATAACTATAACCAATGTCGCTTCCGAAATGATTAAATATGATAATGAAAGAATTGATAGTAGGCCATTTCATTCATTTGGGACAAGAAATAACAGTGATACGATGTTTGTCCTTGTAACTATTGCCCCCGGCTTTAATCTAAATTGTAGGGTTAGGGTTGCAATAGGGTTCCATGTTAAGTTTGGGGTGTAGGTAAGGTTTAGGGTTGGGTATTATAGTGTTAAATCCAGGGATGAAATTGGTCAACCAATTTTAGTATGTGGAATTTATAGCGGAGCAATTGTCGCCAGAGAAAATGTCGTTGAATCCAAATAACAAGATGCCCATGTAGTTTAGGTATAATGTAGGGGCCGAGGAACGGTTTTCAAAGTGGGGGGGGGGCTGACCATGCAAAAAATCACAATCATATCATTTTTACGTTTTTGTACACGGTTTGGAGAAAAGTGCGGGGGGGGAGGCTGAAGCCCCCCGCTTCCGCGCCCCCTGTAATGTAGGTATCAACTGTTTCATTTCAGGATAAAGTTCAATTCAGATGTGGCTTTAAAGTATTGAATGTTCAATGTGAGGAAGGTCTCCTACCACAAGTTTTGATTTGAAATTTTTGAAGGATCTGTACATAGTTCAAATTATTTGTTCCAGAGCTACAACTTGGAGATCACATTTCATTAGCAATAGACTCTCGGGTCTAAAATTGCAATTTATCTTGTTTGAAATGGACGTCATTTTTTTTTTACTGAAGAGATGATTGACAGATTCTTGTCTTAGTTATCTAGTTTGAAGTTTTTAATTCTGTGATGTCACAACAATTGCCATATAAATCATGTGCGTCCTTGCAATGTGGCTTGGACATCGTTAGTAGTGCATTGATAATAATTTATGATAATGTATGGTTATGCAAATAAAATTGGCATGTGTATTGTAATAACACTCTTTGTTTGTATTATGCAGCACACCTACATAGTTTTCATTATGCTGCTTGAGGCATACTTGTTGAAACATAGACAACCATCGAGGAAATCAGGAATGTTGGGTTTACTTGTCGTTGGCTTGTCTTATTTATTATGGTAAGTAATCTATCACAAAATTTAGATGAAGGATCAGTAAGGGGGGGGGGTTACTTTGATAAAAACATTGTGGGATTATGATATTACCCCCTAAAACCAATTTGTTCAAATTATGAATCCCTAACAATACAACTACATAAAATCAGACATTAACCACATTGCATACCAAGCTTTAGATATGAAATGGGAATATCAAGAACTAATTGGACCAGGTAGTTAGTTAGACACCTTTTCCAATGATGAACACAATTTTCAGAGCCTGTTAACACTGAATTTACACTTGTCACACTGTACTAAGGAATGGATGAGAGTAAATTGTCTTCTTGTTTAGGGTTGTAAGGTTGAACAATGACTTTCATACACTTTGACTACAGATTTTGTTTGAGGCTATGAAATTAAATAATATACAAATGGCAAATAGGTATAAGTGCAATGGTGCAAGATTTTGCATAAGTTGAATGGAGTGTCTCTCTCTTTCACCAAATGCGAAATGTTGTACCATCGCACAAATAAGAATATTTGCTATTTGTACGATGCCTCGGAAGATAGCAAAAATTGGAAGAGTAAACAATTTTTCCCTGTCGGTGATCTATGAAAATAAGATTTAACATTTTGAAAGCGAAGCGCTAAATCCCTGAAACGCGCATCTGATATGCAGCAGCAATGCGCATTAGCCAGTTAAAGCTGGATGGGTATTAAAGCAATGCACCGAATCATAAATTTGTATAGTGACGTCACTTTGTTCTTGACCTTGCAACGGAACACTATGAACAGTACGTGTGCAACGGGACAACTGTATGACATTTAGCCTACCATTTGCTTGCATACAACAAACTAATTGACAGTGTACAATAACCAAGTATTGCATTTCATAAACATTTGATGTTCCTTGCAGGATGCTTTACCTAGGTTTTGTGAAAGACTTGTGGGTGTATCCTTTCCTGCAAGAATTAGAAGGCATCTACTTTGTCATCTTTGTATTGGCAACTGCATCCTTCCTAGCAGCCTTGTACTTTGCAGCTGAGCGGTGCAACCTGGTTTTTGGAAGTGAGTATTCAATGAAATGAACACATTTTTTAAAACCTGCCTGAAGCATTGGTAAATTTGGTTTACATTACTGTGAGTTCTACTCGAGTATCATCTGACATTCAAATACTACATAAATGTAGTTGTCATTGACCGTTTCTCCCCATTGGAATTTAATTTTTGGCATTTGTCCAGCTGATATAGATTTAAAGCTAGCTTCTCTGGGTAATGCTTTAATTTTTATTTGAAATAACAATTTATGCATGTTACAAAGTTAGTATTTGTAAAAGGTTATTTCTTGAAATTTTCAGCCCATTCTATGCTTGAGAAGGTTTAAATAAACATAATAATAATGATAATAGCAATGGTAATAATAATAATGAAAAATAATAATAATGATAATCATAACGTAAAGTGCCAAATCAACTCTGTAGAGTGCTCAAGGCGCATGAAAACCTTAGAGTTAAATAAAAGAGTCTTGAGAAGATTTTCAAAAGTCTCGACAGAGATAGTTTTTGTCTCACCTGCGAAGCAAAGTGAGACTATAGGCGCCGCTTTTCCGACGGCGGCGGCGACGGCGGCGGCGGCGTCAACATCAAATCTTAACCTGAGGTTAAGTTTTTGAAATGACATCATAACTTAGAAAGTATATGGACCTAGTTCATGATACTTGGCCATAAGGTTAATCAAGTATTACTGAACATCCTATTAGAGTTTCATGTCACATGACCAAGGTCAAAGGTCATTTAGGGTCAATGAACTTAGACCATGTTGGAGGAATCAACATCGAAATCTTAACCTGTGGTTAAGTTTTTGAAATGTCATCATAACTTAGAAAATATATGGACCTAGTTCATGAAACTTGGACATAAGGTTAATCAAGTATCACTGAACATCCTGCATGAGTTTCACGTCACATGACCAAGGTCAAAGGTCATTTAGGGTCAATGAACTTTGGCCGAATTGGAGATATCTGTTGAATTCCCATCATAACTTTGAAAATTTATGGATCTGATTCATGAAACTTGGACATAATAGTAATCAAGCTGAAAATTTTGTGCAAGTTTCAGGTCTCATGATTAAGGTCAAAGGTCATTAGGGTCAATGAACTTTGGCCGAATCGGGGGTATCTGTTGAATTACCATCATAACTTTGGAAGTTTATTGGGCTAGTTCATTAAACTTGGACATTAGAGTAATCAAGTATCACTGAACATCCTGTGCACATTTCAGGTCACATGACCAAGGTCAAAGGTCAATGAACTTTGGCCGAATTGGGTGTATCTGTTGAATTACCATCATAACTTTGAAAGTTTATGGATCTGATTCATGAAACTTGTACATAAGAGTAATCAAGTATCACTGAATATCCTGTTTGAGTTTCAGGTCACATGATCATGGTCAAAGGTCATGTAAGGTCAATGAACTTTGGCCATGTTGGGGTTTTTTGGTGAATAACCATCATATCTCTGTAAGTTTATTGGTCTAGTTCATAAAAAGTGGACATAAGAGTAACCATGTATCACTGAACATCTTGTGCGAGTTAGAGTAGTATTCAAAGTCAGCACTGCTGCTATATTGAACCGCGTGATGCAGGTGAGACGGCCAGAGGCATTCCACTTGTTTTAATATCTTCAGGAAGGCTATTCCACAAAGTGAGGCACGCACTCCCCCCCCCCAAGTTTTTTAAACGGGGGAAGCATCAGTTGGGCACCAGTGGACCGCTTGTTGTGACTTAGGCCATTCATAACTGGATTTTTGATCCACTTTCACACATTTCTTTTACCGTTCTGTTTTCATTATAACAAACTTAATGCTAGGGTGAACCCTCTGTCGTTTCCTATTTGTGTTGTTGTCTGTGATTGGTTGTAAGTGGTGGTATTTTCTTTCATTGCTTTTTTCCCCCAGAAAACAAACCTGATCCTGATCTCATGTATTCCAAGATTGATTGAGGAGCATTCCATCTCAGCGATCATCAACCTGATGAGTTTCAACAACCTGGGGACCGTTTCATAAAGATGTTCTTAAGTTAAGAGCGACTTTAAGAACGACTGGTGAACCCTTAAGCGCTAAACCATCGCCAATTCAATACCATCTACCACAAGAAAGGATCACCTGTCGTTCTTAAAGTTGCTCTTAACTTACGAACAGCTTTATGAAACACCCCCCTGGGCCCTGTAAAACGAAGGTCAGGGTTCCCAGCTTTTCAAGAAAACAAAACTCCCTGATGAGGTTTAAAAATTCCCTGATAATTATTTAAACCCAATCCCAGTTTCGCATCTTTTAGTTGTTGCAGTGAATTACATGTATTTTTGGTATAAAATCAATAACGTAAAACTAATTAGTACCACCATAACCAGTCATTCAATGGATGTTGTTTTGATAAGCAACAAAATATAACAGTCTGACTGACTACCATGCTTTCGACTTTTGGGCTGATCAAAATTCCCTGATTTTTCCCTCATTTGAGGCATTTTTAACACAGAGTTAGACCGTGGGCTCAATTAAACCAGACTTTGGAATACGGCCTTAGAGTTTTATAATCAGACATGGTCGAACAAATTCTGCATCAATGTTCATGCATGATGCTAGCCTGATGGAATATTGGGCCTTTCAATTAATATTTTTAATATGTATTTTGTATATTGGGAATCATGTTTGTAAATTAAAAATTAACATTATAGTGGAATATTTTCTGTATAAGAATGTGACATTTGACCTCAGAGTTTGAAATTTCCAAAAGTAATCGAATTATCATCGCTCCTATATGCATGCATTACCTTAGTTTGATGTTGATCTCTAAAACTGAGAGATTCTACAAGATTCTGGTAATAAAAAATATGGGATAGACATTCCATGCAAAAAAAAAATTGATACAGTGCGTTATATCGCAATTTGGAGAAAACACCTGATAGAATGTCTTTCTTTCTTACTGTTATCGTGTACATGCTGTATATTTTGTTTGTATGAATTTCTTGACAATAGCCATTGAGGAGAGCCTTAATTCATCCAGAAATAATGTCCTTAAGGTCATTCCCAGGCATTGGTTGGTGCAAATGTTACTGTTTTTTCATTTGAGACTATTATGTTATTATATGTCATATGTTCCTGGGAAATGAATAAACATTATATACTTGTTGGTCACTTATAGGCTGTAAGAAGTAATTTTTCGATTCTGGAATTTGTTTGAACGAACATAAGGACAGAGAATATTACCAATTCAAAGAAACTTCGCAGCTGCAGTGTCTTTTCTATTACATGTGAGTTGTTATTTGTATGATTAAGTATTTTGATTCACAAGTATGTATGGTCCATGGTCTCTCATTATTTTATATTATGAGGAAATAAATATTATATGATAAAATTGATGACATTGTATATTGAGATGTGAAATGGAATTGATTTTTTATTCATGTTCTTGGAATAATTTGTTTTTCTCCCCACCTACCTCACCCCTCCTTTCCTAGTCAATTTTGTATTATTTCTTTGGGTTCCATGGTAGTTTCTGTACCATGAAAGAACTACCTCAATTTGATATGAGTATTCAAAAAGTAAAAAATAACTTGTCTTTAAGGCATATTAAATATAGGAGAATCTGGCTATCATTCCTGTACAATCTAATATCAATGCCAAAAGAGGGCAAAACTGACCTAAATACAAATTATTTTCATAATATTTTGATGTCATATTGAAGTCGAGTGTATGAGTATATGTTTCATCTTTATTAATCAAAAGAAGATATACATTCAACCCAGGTCCATGGCATAGGACTATAACAATATAAGCGTTATGCCATTGGCAGGGTGTAATACAATTCATTCATATGAACCACCACAGTGATATAATTATACTCAACAAAAAATAAGCCCCCCCCCGTAAAAATGCTGTAACTTTTGCCCAGAATGATTGTGAGACAAGTAGTTTTCTTTTACACATTGATTTTGTGAAAAAATGAAATATTTATCAGAATGACAAAATGGATATTTTGATGTGGTAGAAAGTGGGGCCAAAGCCCTGACCATTCTCTTAATTTTCATTTTTAAATGTGTGCTCAATGAAGCACAAGATATCAGGATTTTTTCATAAAAATCAAATGAACTAAACCAGGTATATGAGATATTGAATTGTATTTAAAAAAAGAAAAGAAAAAAAGAGCCATTTGCATTCCATGTGTTTATTGAAGATACATGTTTAATTGAATGCCATAGAATCATTGAAACATGCTAATTTACCATATGCAGGAACTAAATTGTTCCTATGATTGTTTAAGTACATGTAATTTTGTTTCATTATTTAGATGTTCATTTTTGCTGTGAAATGATATTGTTGAAGATACCAGTTAGAATGTGTAAAAAAAAATGCAATCTCGTCAAATTTAGCATTGTGCTCATTCAACTGAAATTCAATGTAAAATGTTTTGTAATTGTATGTTAGGACACTGCTGATTTTATAGGACTTAACCATATCTAGGTTGGGGTATTTTGGGAGATCATATATAGGGGGGGGCTTAGGCCCCCCTCGAGATCTCGGCTGTCGATCGCGCGATCATGCCAAAAATTGGCACACACGTTGTCTGGGATATTCTTTTAATACCATTTCCTGTACAAAAAATAAAAAATTATTCAATCTCTCAACTCCACATGCTTGCCCTGTGAGTCATTCTTTCTCTCCTTATACTTTCCAATTCTCTCTACAATAGTCTCTTCACAAGTCAAATAATTGCCAATGTCAAAGCATTTTTAATATCAGGGCCCCGTAAGAAAAGGTTAGCAATAAGGTAGTAGGTTCCGCAGTACACCATGTATCGTTTTGGGGCAAGTGTTGGTCTTGAAAAGGACCACCCATTCTCAATGTTTCAACAAGTGTGTTCTTATTGTCTTCAGGAGAATGAGCAAAGTTTGTAAAAGCAGGCCTTACATAGTAGGTCACAGTGCACGGTACCTTGCTGGGTAATGAGCATAGACATGTACCCCAAGTATATAAGACCTTCTTTTACAAACTTTGCTCATTCTCCTGATGACAAGAACACACTTGTCGAAATGGCGAGATTGGGTGGTCCTTTTCAGGACCAACACTTGCCCAATAAAGATGCATGGTGTACCATGAAACCTACTACACTATACTTCTTCACCATGGAAACCTTTAGAAGTTACAACAAATGTTAGCAATTAATCGCAAAATGAAATGGCCTATCAAGATCTTTGTTGCGTGCGCATTTTGTTCTGTAGATTTTGATAGGAACCAACCAGAATCGTTCTTTCCTATTAGCAATTAATCGCTATCCTTTGTGTTTTGAATCACTGAATAGGCAAACAGTGGTGGATCTAGTCAGGTTGAACACAATATCATTTCAGGCCAGGGGCCATATTGCTTTTGCACAATTGTCGGCTCCTTGAAAATATTGAATCTAATCTGGTAAGATCCGTGCCTGTATGCAAACCTTTTATTTACATCGTACTAGTGAAATTTTGCATTTAGTCAAACAAGGCACATTTCATCAAAGGACTTGTCAGACAAGTTCTGATTAATCTGACAGTTACCATAGTAACAGTGCTTCTCAGCCAATCAAAATCAAAGGAAGTTGCAGATCTGACTACTTGTCAGACGAAAATGTTGATACAATGCTTCCCCGGGCCCAGTCTTACTATGGAAATCCATCAGTGTCATATTTTTTTTTACAGGAAATTTGCATATTGTCTTTTGTAAGCAAAGAGAAGCACAGCACATTTTCAAGAAAACAATGAATGCATGAATATACATCATAGAACTTTAGAAAATATTTTGAACAATCATGCATAATAGGTGTTGATGTTGCTGGCTTTCCATAGTTGCAATTGATCCATCAATGACGAAGCTTGCAGCCTCGCAAACGAAAGGTTTCCCCTCAAAAGGTAACTTTTCGTGATTGTGGAATAAAGAACGTTTTTCATGTCCCACTGATTTCTCGAGTTAAAAAAAAACTTCCACTTCAAGAACAAAACACACACTAGCTTGATATCTTGTATTCTGTAACTTTATCTTTTCATTCAGAAAGTAGAACATGTAATAAAACTTTTACCCAAAAAATCTCATCCAGTTCAAAGATAAATAAAGAGTAAAGTCTGTAAACAGATAGATATACACAAAATGAAAAAAAAATAGAAGGAATAATACTTGTCACATCTGAACTGAAAGATATCAACATCTATTATTCGATGTAAAGAAAAATTCTGAAATATTGGGATAATTTGCGTCATGTTATATAGTGGAATGTAAAGGCAAATTGTACCATTCCTTACCAAAAAAAACAACAACAAACAACATCATGAATGGAGGGGGAATACAAAATTGAAAAGTATATTTGTACATTATATCTTACAATAAATTAATGGCAATAAACTTAATTAAATGCATGAATACTTAATATACATATATTTATCAATTTTGGCACCAATTAAACTTTGCCTAAATAAATAAAAATTCCAAAATACACTTAATTATATTCAGCATTTCTTTCAGGTATAAATATATTCTATAGCTTTCAAAAAATACAAACAAACTTATATTGCAACAACTGTCCGATTTTGACAATACACTTACACAATGAAATTTGAATTATTTCAATAGATCTCTATAAATCTATATCACATGATTCATAACATCTTATTTATATATATGTTAATGAGAAAATTACTGTTTGAACAGAGGAAATGTAAATCAACACCAAAAAAAATCAAGGAAGACTTAGAAATCAATTTATATTCACAATGTTTCTCTTTGAAAGGTTAGTGTGTGCATGGAATCCACAATGGCTATTAAAGTTTGAATAATAAACAAACTCAGGGTATCTCTGTAATAAACTAAACTTCAGTGGATTGATATTGCTGAGATGTAAATAACCTTGCCTTGCATATTCCCAAGAAATGGAAGGCGAAACGATTGAGAAGCAAAATTTCAATTTGACCGTTCCTCTGAAAAAAAAAAAATCGTAACACACATAGGTCTGTATTCTGGACTCAGGTTTAAAGTTGCGGTTTAAATATGGATAGCCAACAGGGGCACAAACCTCTAGTATAAATAAACTTTCAATTATTAATTGACACGACACTAAAATCATTCATAACTGCTGGGAATGATAACCGAAGCATTTTTCTTCATTATGAAAGCAAAATGGAAACAAAACAGTAAACATATGAAATATACAATGTAAATAGAATTTTTTAGTTTTGGCTGCCCATAATTTTAGCACAGAGTGAGACCGTGACCTAAGTTACACCCGACTTCAGAATACGGGCCATAGAACTTGATTCTATGAAGTAAACAGTCCTATAACCTGGGTCCCATAACACAAAAGTTAGCTATTAATCATAGGCTTGATTTTCAGGATTGATTTACATTGTAGTCAATGCAATCAATCGCAGAAAAATGTTTACGATCATTGCTAAACTTTGTGTTACAGGCCCCTGACCTTTATCATACATGTATTATAGGCGCCCAGTACTAAATGTTTTCCTTTTCCCCACAGGCCAAATTTTCTGACTAACCCTGGCTATTAGAGGAAATGCTAGCTTTCCCCCACACAAAATTCAGTAATCCCGGACTAGTGGTAGCCATTTATGAGCGCTTATATCTGATTGGACAACAGCGCTGGCCCCGTAGCCCTCAGGACGTTCAATGACCATCCTTGGCTTGGCCAGGTTTCCATTCCCACTAACAGCTCTTAACCCCGGACTACCACTCTCAGCACCGCAATAGCGTGACTTACCCTCCTATTTTAAAGAGCCAAATAATCCTGTTCTAAAGGTTGGGTAGGCCCACTTCGCAAAAACCCTGTGTGTAAAGAAAGTGGGCTAAGCTTATCCCCATACTACAAGAGAGGCTTAATGGCAATTCAGTCCCACCTATCATAAGGGTTTATCAAAAAGAAATATTTATAAGTGTAGAAAGTATTTTTGATAGTCTAGTCAGAACAAACACCTTTGTCAGCTTTAAAATCGCTCTCAATAAGATTGAGAACTTTCTTTTTCACTTTCACTTGAATGATGCATATAAAACTTCAGTGATGAAATAATCCAAGGTGAATTTCACAATGGAGAGATGTGAATATATCAAAGGGTAAAAGGATTGTGAAATGCTCAAATTGACAAGATTCATTTTTTTGCTTCCAATACTATCGAGGCAGTGTGTCATCCTAGTCTACATTCATACAATATTTTAGGACTCTTGGGTAATTGCAAGCTCATGGTGCCCAAAAGCTTTGAAGAAAGGCCTTGACATAGTTATCTTTCACACACTTCATTTATACAAATGATAACTTTTCCAAGAATTTCAAATTTTCATGAAAGAAATAGGTCCTTATACTTTCAAGTTAAGGTGACATTTCAAATCTTAACCTTGGTTAAGATTTCAGCATTGACAAGGCCTAAAAATTATTTCAACTTTTTTTCAGGCCAAGTTTTTAGTGGGGGGGGGGTCATAGTTCCCCCCCCCCCGCTAAATGAGGGTGAAGGTAAATAATAAGTTATTATGAGTGCATCACCATCTCCTTCACACACACACACACTACATCTCAGTCATCTTGGCTTTCTCTGCTGCCAGCTGCCACTGTCTGTACTCTATATTATCACCTTCATCGTAACAGAATCCTATACCTCCTAACCGATTCTTGGCCGCCGTATACAGCACAAGGAACGTTTCACGGTGCGCCATCTCCATGCTGTACTGGTAAGAGCGCCGAACTTCCTGCGACCCTCTTTCCGATGCCTCCGACGGGCTGTCAGAGGCGGCGGTCGGTTCGTCTTCGTGACCCGATGTGTCAGAGGTTGCCGCCACGTAGTCCGCCACACGGTCTGCTGTCAGAGGGTGCTGTGAAAAAAAATGCATTAATCAAATTAATCGCAAATCAGTAATCCACATCTGTCGAGCATTTCATTGGCGGTCATTCAAAACGTATCACACATAGGACAGTCCAAACCCATTTCAGAGAAAATTGACTACAAAGTTTACTGTTATTTTCACACTTAGTTCCCCAGCCTTACAACATATGCATCGCTAGAAAAATACATGGTTGGAAAGACCAAGACAATTGCTTGACATTGGTATCCTTATTCTTACACAAAATAAGGATCTGAGAAAATATCGCAAAGAGCTACAGGCTAGTAATTTTGGTTTGAGAGGCATAGATTTTCCCTGTACAAAAATGCCATAGGGAAAAAGCGATACAACGTTTTGATTGACCGCGATTCCAATGCGCGCAACGGTCGAAACATATTTTTTTTCACATGCACAGTCAATGCAGTGCCAAGCGCCGATACAAAAGTTTGGCTAACCATGCACATCAGATCGCGATCAGTCAAAATGTATCGCTCTGTTACGGTACATGTTTTCGATGGGATTTGTGCATTTGATTAAAAATATGTATGGAATCCCCATGAAAATTCCCTCATATCTCAAAAACTGAAATAAATTGCCACATAGAAATTTAGTTATGAATAGAATAGGACTTGCAGTTTCATTTTCTGCAAAAATCTCATAATCAATTTTATGACCAAAATTGACTAACATGACGGTTTGGATGAACACCAATGATTTGATAATGGTAAAAAGCAGTATTCGGTTGCCGATTATTGGTTTACTGATTAAATGCATCGATTGTTTGAGTTTCACTCCCAGGCCAAATGTCTGTAATCCTTTTAGAATGGAAACTGAAATACTCACCTTTTCTTTGTGAGCAGCTGCTGGACCCTTGACAACAACCTTGAGCATTTTCTCATTGAATCTGACAGGTCCACATGCGATGTCACACAGGGGAAGGGTCAACTGCTGCATATCCTCGCTTGAACTCACGACGTAAAGGACTTCAGGGGTAAGAAGCAGGGCGCCCCCACGCTGTAGGCCTTGGACAGTCATGGATGTGATGTCTACGTGGTACAGGATTTCTGAGGTTGGAAGGGTTTTCAGCATCTTCCTACAGGTTTTAAACAATTCCAATCACATCAGGGTCGATTCCAAGCTTTACCAATCTTACATTCTCTAACCCTCTAAACTCAAAAACAATGCAAAACTCATCACCATTTTAAAGATGATAACATATTATACAGCTGTATTATATTATTGTTCCATTAAACACTGTCATCATTGCAGACTACAGTTGATCTTGTTTATTTAGGTCACTATCACATGACAATGAGTGCAGTGAGGGCTTGACTATTTTTAATAGTACAAAAAAATGTACGCCTTTTAACCAGAGAGCTAAAGGTGAGTGGCCCAAGAAAGACTTCATTGATGGAACAACAACAAAGATCTTATTTCCACAGAGTGATTTTCCACTTTCTACAAATTTCCCACTCAGGAAATCTTAACCAGCTTGACTTAGTGATCAGATCTGATTATTTACGCTTGGACCGACCGTGAACATCACCATTCGAAAGACGTGACCAGGGCTCGAACCTCTGGATCAATTTGTAACTTCCCCACTTAGACCGGATTACAAGCACACTCCATAATGCCAACTTAATATTGACATGGCCTTTAATACAGAACCAGACAAAATATTTTAACATACAATCACCAACAACTTACCATTCATACTTAAGCCTTGCATTGGTGGCTGAGCTCCTAATCACACTAAACTGTGCTCCTAGAGGCGTCCGGTACTCTGCAAGACCGGTTCCATGTAGGATACCTGATTTATGAACCAAAGGTAAATACAACACAATGATTTTAAAGAGGTACATGTAGAACAGTTTAAAGTAAAAGAAAGATGTTGCAGCCAACAATTATTTCGTGAAAAAGTCTTTAAAATCAAGGTTTAATGCTACCATATTATCATAGATCTAGTTCTGGCACATTGAAATAAACTTATAATTGTGAAATAATGAATTCTTAGCTGAAAATTGATAATTCTGATGATCACTAACAAAAAAAAAGGCATATGTGGGACAGTGTATTAATATTGTTTGGAAATATACCTGACATATTATGGAATTCAGTGCTAATTTTCCTCATTTCTCAGCAATTACTTTTTTTATTCCCAGAGCCATTTGGCACATATTTTTCTTCATACATACAAATACTTTGGTGGTCATTTTATTTGATTCTGTTCGAACTCATTTTGAGATTTGTTACCACAACTGGTATTCATCTTTTATTTTGACCTTTCAGGGAGAATTTACTTAGGCAGGAGGAAGATCTTTCTCCATCACACACAATCCATTGAAAGAAATCAACGAGTGAATCAGGGGGCTGTTGAAAATCAGTCAATTTACGGGGAGTCTCTCTGACAATCAGGGAGATTTGGGCCTCATTTCAACTATATGAAAATCCACCAATGTCATGCACAGGAAATTAGCCCAATATCCTTAGTAAACAAAGAGAAGCACACAGAATTTTCAAGAAAACAATGAATGTATGAATACACATCATATCTAGAAAATATTTGAACAAACATGCATTTAAGATGTTGATGTTGCTGGCTTTTCATAGTCGTGGTTGATTGGATCAATCGGGACTCTTTGTAAGACGCGGCCCTGATATTACGATTGTGGGCAAAATGAAATTAAAAATAATTGTGGGCATTAAAATTCTTTCTCATGATAATCATGAATGTATCATGATTCAATGTAACAACTGCTGACCAAATGTCTTTACATAAACCAACATGAGCTAAAAGCAGAATGATGAAATGGCAGAGCTAGTCAATTGTGTGAAGTCCTACATATTTCTGTGTGCAATACATGATTAGCCACCCCCAAACCAACAATAGGTCACTGAAAACAAATTTTGAGATTAAAATCAAGCTTGTAAATGCAAATCCTATGCTTTAAAATGATATATAACATGTCAAAATTTATCAACATTTACCCTCACAAGTACTTGATTGAATACAGAAGAAATTCAGCGAGAAATTCAAAAGTTTTAAGAGAAATGTAGATTCCATAATCAACGAATTCAGAAGTAAATCTGAAGTAAGCATCTACCATTTCCCCATACTACAAGTTTGGATAGATGAACAGAGCATAAAAACTATCATGTCCAAAGCTGGACCGCACTGCCTCTTGCAAAACTTGACAACATTTTCATCTACCTACCTTGTCCTGTTTGGGCCACCAGCTCAGCTGCCCCACCCAGAGGTTTGACCACTGCCCCTACCAGCCCCTTGCCAACGCCCGATATCACACCTCTAGCTCGCTGCGAAGGGGAAGCAGACAAGGACGGATCGGTGCCAGCTCCCTGGAAGCTCCGAAGGGGTTGGTCAGCCAGGCCGGCAATGGCTCCTGAGAAAGTCAAGGTCAGTACTGAATTAATGCCACATTGTAAAGAAATATGTTATACAGGGGCAGCCCTGAGGGTGACCGCCCCGTGATTTTTCAAATGGTGAAACATAAAAGAGAAAAAAAAATGGAGGAAAAAGAGAGGAAGAAAGATAGAATTAAAGAAAGGATGCAGGTCAGGGACATGCAGCCATATAATACCCTAGTATTCCATTTAAAAAGGGTACTTGTGGGTCATCTCTTGACCCCCCTCGGCAACGTTCCTGAAAGTATAACATTACTATAAAAAAAATTTAAAAAGCACCCTTAGCAAGAGCATCTGCCATGTTATTTACTGAATGCATTCAGAGATTCACCGAAGAATCTTGAGTGCATTGTGAATCAGTGAGAAAATTAATTATACGTAAACAGCTTTTCTTTTCCAAACAAAATTGAACAATTTTGGGCCTCCCACCCCCACCCCAATCAGGAAATCCCGGACCCAGGAATGCCAACATTTCCAGATTGAATTCTTGTGAAGTCTAGGATGAATACAAAGTATGCTCACCCAGCAAACTGATTCCAAAGCTACTCAGACCTTGGACAATAGCCGAGGACATCCCCTCCGGTATGCGGCGTCTCTCTTCCTCACGCCTTGCAACATGGTCAGCATCGAGAGACAGACGATCAAGGTTGCGAGACATGCTGGATGCAAACTTGGTGATGGAAGTAAGCGTACCTGTTTTTAAAAAGAAAGCAAAGCTGCATTTTCAGCAATCTTGCAAACAGGCTAGCCAACATGATTCAATCCTTGACAGCAGCTGTTTGTTTCGATGCAAAATCAGTGATTTCAGTGATTTGGGAACCAGGCCAGGCTGGAAATCAGAGCCAGGCAAGTTGGTGGGATTATAAATTCTCAGTTTGCCAATGAACGAAGAGGGCAGCAGCAACACGTTCATTTACCAAATTTTTGCCATAATTTTGATATGGACTGAAATGAGTGACCAAAAACACGTCTGAGAATTGAACAAACGTTAAGACCAATGCCAAAATACAGCTGTTCCTATTGCTTGTCTACATGTGTCAGGAATAACTTATAATTCAACATTTTTCATATTATGATTATAGCAGAAGTGACATGTTTGTTCATGGGGAGTCACTACTGCCCATCTTTTACATTGTATGATTATATTTCTTACCAGCTGACAGATGACGAACCAAAGATGACATTCCGGAGGCCACGCCTGCCACAAAGGCACTAGGTCCCCTGGTGAGTCCCTCATAGGGTAGGTACACTGTATCAAAGAGGCCTGTACGAACGCTACGTAGGAAACCGGCTGGGTTGCCAATCAGATCCAATGAACCAATAGCCCAACCTGAATTAGCATCACAGAAGGAATACAGCGATAACAAGTAAATATCCTGCATACAGTTGTGCTCAAAATTTAGTGAATCCCACCACAAAATGCACTCCTTCATGCTGAGTGTTGAATGTAGACAACAACACAACAATGTTGGGTGAGCCTAGAGAAACAAACTTTATTTTGATGTAAATATCTTAAACATGGCAGAACTTGAACACATTTTAAATGTGTTCATTGTCTGGATTAGTATTAACCGGTTATGATCTGGCATTCTAAACATTATTGAGGTTCTGGTAAAAAAAAAAAAATCAACATGATCCATGATCACCGAAGATCTATAGCAATGGTCTTTGACTCTGTATCATAAGCACTTTAAACTAAACTTCAAAATGTTTCGAAGATGTACCTAAGACAATGGATAACTTGAGTGTCCTTTTAAAAATAGGGCTTTTAACACTGATTAATTAAACCTACGCACCAGCTTTGAAGAGAGCTCCCGAGGTGTAATGGAGCGTCAAGGCTTGGCCCAGCTGACGATGGGTTGCGTAGATAGGTCCAGTCTCGTACCGTTGGAACTGGAGCCGGGTCTGGTCCAAGGAGATGAACATCTTGAGTGTAGCATGTACGCTGGCGGTCAAGGAGATTGGGAGGATGGTCAGCTGCTGAAGGCCGATGGGAGACCTCAAGGCGTCCATCGCTACGGTCACCATCAGAGGAGGGCCAGACCTTAAAGTGGAAATTATGAAGTATAATAATATATAAGCAGCATTTATGAGGCACCGTTCATGTCATTGCCTATTCAGTGGCGCACTTCATATTAACCCGCCTGTGGCTCCAGCTGCTAAGGGCACTTGGTACATTAAAGGAATGAATTCCTTTTCCTTCACCTGGGTCGAGTCCAGCACAATGCGGGTAAATTTCTTGCTGAAGGAAAACACGCCATGGTTGGGATTTGAACCCAAGTCCCTCTGACTGAAAAAAGAGAGTCGTAACCACTAGACCACAATGCCCCCACATATTGAAACCAAATAAAATACATTGTTTGATGATAAAGTAGAATCTACAGTAACTTTTTTTAAAGCTTGAAGCATTATGATTCTATGGAAAAAAGTATCATCTTCTTTTTTCTTCTGAAAATAAGTTGAATGAAGTATTAAAGGGGTTCTCCAGGCAGAAAACTTGTGTGATTTGAACATATTGAGCAAAATCAGACAAAGAAAACATTAAGAAATTCATTAAAAATTACGCTAAGAATAAAAGAGTTATGACCTTTCACAGTTATGCATTACTTTGGTAAAATACATGGCTTCATGAATATGCAATAAGTAAACTGATGTCATTTCCCTATTTATTTTAGCATGAAATGTTTATTCTTCTTTTTTTCTCATGCAAGAAGGTGAAGTAAGATTGACTACTAATTTATTATATCATAATCATTGCTGAAACTTATTTTCTTAAAAAGGGAGACACATATTTATACAAGGAGACATAATTTTACACTCAAGAAATAAGTCAAGATGAGATATCTATGACTGATATAATCAAAGAAACATTAAACTTACATAACGATCGTCAAGTAAAACAGACAAATAATATCAGAAAACCACCCACCTTGCCGAGGGCGCTTCCTGGACCAGAGATGATGGGGAGTATGTCTCCACGAGGCTCTTGGCATTCCGCAGAAACTGGTCTTCGATGTACACCTCCATGTTGTGGAAAGCAACTTCTGCGTTGCGGAGACGATCTCCGAATCCCTCGTTTCCTTCCACGAAGACATGCATCCAGAGGAAACTACTCTCTCTGTTCTCTTGCACTCCTGCATAGACAAAGTTGTACCATCTTTCTGGGGTAAGCTGGTAGTTGTGGTCAATGCCTGGCAAGAAGTTGTCCTCTGACCTTTCATGACCTCTGAAGATGACAGGGAAGTCGTAACCGCCGCCATCTTGGCTCTGGTTGTCAATCTGGACAGATTGTATCAAGAGATAAAAAATGCATTCGTATAACATATCCCGTAGCTCAGCAATGCATTAGGAATTTATTCCTAAAAATGCGAAGGTCTGAGTATAACATATTGCGTTGGAAACATAATGAAGAACTACAAGATAAATATCAGTCTGAGAAACTAAAATGTACCTAATGAGAGTAGAATATTCCTACAGACTTCCTATAGGGACTGATCGGGCTTACAAGGCAAGGGGTTAAAGGGGAATCCAACCAATTTAGAAAAAAAAAGAAAAAGAAAAATCAAATAGATAGTTGAAAATTTGAACAATATCGGACATACAATAATAAAGTTATAAATTTTTAAAAGGTGTAAAAATTGGTATTATCACTATACCAATGGAAACCTGCATTGGTGAGGTCAAAGTGGACAGGCAAGGACTTAATCTTCCATTTACTCAAATACATAAAATGGATTAAAAAATCAAAGTTTAACTTCAAATTAAATTTTTCTTTCATGAAGACATGAAACAATATGCTACCTTGGTTATACTTTGATTACCGCCCAGGGGATCAGGTAGTTAAAAGAAAACTTAAAATCCCTGATAATTGCGTAAATGGCCTATGGGTAAGTTGTCCCTACCACTTGTCATAATTTACTTTCCCAGTTGCCGATTTGAAATGTACAGTATTTTAAAGCAGCCATAACTTTTCTTTTTGCTTGTCCGATTTTTTCCCTAAACTTTCACCATTCTGTTTTACAAGTAGTGATCAACATTTTTAATGACATGATAATAAATGAATGGGACTGACCTGGATTTCCGCGACGGAGAAAGAAAGCAGATGAACAGCATGGAGAGCCTTGGTGCGTTTCAGGTCCTCTCTGGCAACCATGAGAAAGCTCACACCTTCCGCGGTCACCCGAAGGACTTCCTTGACATCTGGTCCGGGTGTAAGGTCATTCATCACCTGATAAAATACGTCAATAGAAGAATGTCAAATGATTGGTACTCAGACCGTTCAGCCACCTGTGAGCTCCATGAGGTCAATATTAAGAAGATAAGCATGATTCAACAAGAAATGCAGGTTCTGTAGAGAACGTTTAATCTACAAGCAAGCAAGCTTTATTTATCTGTCAATGCCAGGGGCAATTCTAACAGGCACAGAATTGGCATTTGTTCAATTGATAGATGAATAAAACAAAATTGACTAGATGTTATGATGTAATCATGCAAGAACTTACCTTGACGATGATACCAGCTGTGCCAATAGACTGGCTGATCTGAGGTGGATCGACTTGAGATTCCTCAACCTGTTCATCCTTAGAATTTAGAGAATCCACAAAGATATGGATCAACGTTCCGACGCATTCCGTGGCGACCAGCAGGTACCCTCCCGAAGGCATAGAGACAATCTCGGACCTCGTTGGGTTGCACGAATCAACAATATCCACTGCCTCGCTCCATTGCTGACCTTCGACCTTTGACCCGCCTTCCATGAGAGACTGGGAGGATGGGACAGTGACCGAGCCTGGAGGCTTGGCGATGGCAAAGTGGAACTTGTGGACGTTAGACTGCTTTGACTGTGTGTCCAGCGGAGGGTTGTAGTGGATGACGGAAGTGGATGGAACAATGGGAATCTTAGGCATTGGACTGGACTCTTCTTCAATCTCCAGGGCTTCTGCAACCGAAAAAATAACTAATGTATAGTTCCTTTTGATATAACTTGGCTACATGGGTAATAATAACACAAATTCGGACATGGAACACCTCTGGCAGTCTCTAGCAGCCTGCATCATGCAATTCAACATAGCAGCAGTGCCGACTTTGAAAACAACTAAGATGAATGATCATTACAAAACACCATCCATAGATAATAAATTACTAAGTACATTGACCCTTAATGACCTCCACTTACTTGCCTCTCCATTTCTCTTCTACCTCTATGCACTTTTTATCCCAGTCCTTTCCAGGACTTCACACATGGCATTCTGTAAACCATATTTGATATTGTTCATACCACCATGCAAACATCATCTAAAAACATATTGGTGACTACTTGGTTGTTCACAATTAAATGACCTTACCTTCCACCTTGGTGTGTTCTTGGGAATGCCCGATATGAACTGGGAAGGGACATCGATTGATGACTAGCACTTTGGGAGAGGGGTCCAGGTCAAAGGTCACATAGGTCATGCCCTGATGGCAGTATACCATGGCGACCACGGGGCAGGTCACGATGTTCTTGGACTGGAACGTCTTGGAAGGCTTGGTGATCTGTGTCAAAGGTCATTCCAAATTGCACTCATGCTAATAATAGTGATTACATTGCAGTAAAGTTCAAATTGCTCTGGTCTACATATAAACAATGTATTATGCAATGATGGTGAAAGTTGATACACAAAGAAAGTCATCACAAGATTACATACAGATGAAGACAAATGAATGCAAATGGCAAATATACAATTATTCCTAATCCATTATATTCCTGAAGAACGTGCCTTTATCCCCACCCCCCAAAAAAAATATATAAAAATAAAAAAATAATGTGTAATGCCTTTGATTCCCTCATTTGAATACTGATCACCGAGTGCATGTAATTGTCTTGTGAAACTAAGAAAAACTTTAAATTGACAGTACTTCCTTATCTTACATCTACTTCTGTGTTGGGCTGGTTTGATTTTCTTTAATTTTTTTTTTCAATTTGAATCAACTTTTTGTTGGGGTAGACTTCCCCTTTACAATCACTCCTAACATGTTATGACTATATGGACTGAAGGGATCAGCAAAACACAAAAGTTAAATCAATGGGAGTGGAAATAACACACATGATTAATGGGTCAAGCACGTTCCAAACGATAGGGGAAGAATGTAGTTTGGCTAAGCCTTAAATAGGTTTGATACAATTATAATCTTTGCCAAGAGACACAATTTATTGCCCTGCATTTCAAAATTTTGTGCTGTGATAAGTCAATCAAACAGCTGAACATATAAGTGTAATACATGTTTGCTTGAATGACCAATCATGAGACTAAGAGTCTTAGGATTGTTTTGGCAACCCAAAACAAATGACGATCCTGAGTTCAATCTAATATGTACTTTCTGTTGTTTTTTATCTCATGGGTGTTGCTCACAATGGATAGATTATTGAGTGTATAAGGAAATAGGCTTTTGCAATTGCATGCTATTCAATTTCCCCATTGTTCCGAACTTGCGTGACCCTTCAACCTCTGACCAATCCTATAACACGATTCATACTAAAATAGAGTATTTCTAAAGCACTAAATCCACATTGATTATGTGCTCAACGTGCTGAGAAAATGAAGAAAAAAAAGATTACTTGGGGCAGGAAAAGGCAAAGGTTAAAAGAAACACAAACATGACAATGAGAGGAAATTGCATGAAGGCAATTTTTAAACAATCGATGTTTGAAATATAACGAATGGAATATGGCAACTAATTCCACAGGGAAGGTCATAGTACGTGGAAGTAAAAAAAAAAATAGCTTACTGGCAGAGTGAGAGGAACCCTAGGGAAATCACTGTCAACCTTGAACCAAGCACTCCATTCATCAAGCCACGCCCCCTCCGCAGCTGATTGGTCACACAAGGCAAGAGATAGGTAATGGAAGGATCCTGTTGGCTGGCTACATGCTGGGCTATCCCATTTGAGGTGAGGGATGTGTTCTGATGACTTGGAGGGAATGGTGACAGTCTGAATGGTGTTTGCTTGGATGATAATCTAGATAGATTAAAAAGAAATCATAAAAGCATAAAAGTGGGAACATTAAATATTCTACCACAAATATGGATAAATTGCATTCATGATTCTATTTTGGTGTCAGTCAAAGGTCATCAATTGTCTACTTATATACTTATTCTGCTTGATTACAAAAAGTGCTTAGAATTTCAATTCTTTAGGTGAAAATGTCAAAAAAATTCAGCTCGCGCTTTGCGCTCGCATCATTTGATTGTTAAATGCTAACTGCAAGCAGTCTTTCAGAGGTAGCTTTTCCATGAGTTCATTTCTGCTCGTGCTTTGTGTTCGTAGTAATTATTAGGTTGCATGCACAACTTTTTCAGGATAACAAACATTGCCCAGAATGTTCAAATTTCAGGAAAAAATAACTAAAATTTCCAACAAAATTAGCTCGCGCTTTGCGATCGCATCATATAAATAAGGGTTATGATATTAAATATTAATTTATAAGAATAAAGCTAAGAAGTGACTGATTAGGACTACCCCTTCAAAAAATCATCTTTGAGCTTCCAATCCAACAAAATATTACTGAAACAAATTTCCTACCCCCCCATTGGCAAAGATTGGATCCGCCCCTGTACGATTAGTCCGTGAGGGATGAGACCAAATTGAAAGAAGATGTGGACCAAGTAGCAATTTACCATTGTATTCTGTTCTCCTAGATGCCCTCCACAGGAACATTATTTAAAGGGGAATTAAACCTTTGGAACAAATAGGCTTGTGTAGAAACAGAAAAATCAAAGAATAAGAATAAAGAAATTTTGAGAAAAATCGGACAAATAATGAGAAAGTTATGAGCATTTGAATATTGCAATCACCAATGCTATGGAGATCCTCCCATTGGCAATGCGACAAGGATGTGTGATGTCACTGATGAACAACATTCCCTTTGGTGGACTATTAAATACCCTCAAAATGTCTCTTTTTGCTTTTTCTTACGATTAAACAAACTCTTTATCCATTATGTATTCTTAAAAAAATATGTATTACATGCCCTCATGTAGAAAGAACACATGATCTATGGATAGATGTGATAAAAGAGGCAATTCAAGTGAAATATATACTAAAGTAATGGGAGAGTTGTTCATCAGTGACATCACACATCTTTGTCGCATTGCCAATTTGCTATTTCCATAGCAATAGTGATCGCAATATTCAAATGCTCATAACTTTCTCATTATTTGTCCGATTTTTCTCAAACTTTTGTTGATCTGTTTCTTTGATTTTTCTGTTTTCACACAAGCTATCTTGTTCCAATGGTTTCATTCTCCTTAAAGTTTTAAACATCAATTCAGTTCCCCCCATTACATTTGTGAAATTGCGACATTATCACTCTGCATGTCAGAATCATGGGATTTCATGAGGGAGATGATGCGCGTTACAGCTTTCACAGGTGTGTACCATATGATTACATCTTTTTACATCTGGAACCGACCGTCAAAGTCATTCCATCAAGCCTCTGCAAGTCCTTTAAGGCCGTCACATCGTTCCGTGCAAGCCTTGCGTGTGACTAGCGGGTAACTATTTTTGCTACCTGCAGGTCGCCCGCATTGACAGTATCTCACACGTATCTTACACACAGTTGACTGCAGAAGTGCACCAAAGTCTTATTTGCACAAAGAAAAGATTTGAACATGCTCAAAATTTTGTCACGGGTGAGTTGCGGGCAATCACCCACAACTCACGTGCAAGGCTAGTGTGGAATATGACAGACCCTTCAGCTAGTCTCTGAATGTCTCACCTTTTCTTCAGATCTGAGATTAACCATTCTTATCTTGATATCATGTTTAGAGTTATTTCGAAAGACGAATCTTGGTCTGATTGTTAGGATTCTGATCTGATGCTTCACTGTCGATTGCATTACGACATGGACCACCTGGAGAGGAAAAAGGTCAAAGGTCATATTTAATCTTCCATCTGAAAAGACTATATTGAATGGACAAAGAAATATGGCAAAGGCAATCTTGTGAAACTTGCTTTGTTTCATATGATAGAATTTTTTCTGGAATTATCCTTCTAGATTTATTGAATAACATAGTACACTAGATTAATATAGTGATGTTGCAGAGAATATAAAGCCCAATGATAAGTGAATTAAATCCTGAAAGTTATCCATTAACCTCACCTGGGTTGAGTGCAGCACAATGTGGATCAATCTATTGCTCAAGAAAAACCCACCATGGCTCGAATTTGAACCTATGACACCCCTGTTTGAAAGACGAGAGTCAGAACCACCAAATCACGACATGCCCATACACAGAAGTACATAAGAGAGAACATATGAATAAAAATGAAATAATCACCTTCTGTGTTCCAAGATGCACACCCCTACTAATAAGTTCAATGGTCCCATGGTCCTCTGGTTGTAGCTGCAGTCCCTGGACTGGTTCATTCTTCTTTGGAGGGGTGGTAACATCACTGAGGAAATTCACTGAGTCATTATACACATATTCCTCCCCTTCATGAGATAGTCCCAAGGACAGATTGGCCTAAGAGATAAAAAAGGGAAAATCTTGAATCCGGGGCTCATAACACAAACCTTAGACCTGATGTTTTGGGGGTGATTCACAAAGATATAAGTGTGACTTAGTTTCACACTTTAATTTCCAGTTGCACACATTAGGCATGACCGCATTTGACAAATCATTTTAACAGGACGTGCATTAGCACGTACATCTATCAGTCAATTTGATTGCGTCTTACATATCACATGCACGTCAGCATTTAAGCATGACTCCTAAGTCACACCTAATTCTTTGAGCAACACCCCCCGGAATTAATTTTCATCTTTGAAGAAAAATACTCACTTTGAACTTTTGTGGTGCACTGGTGGTCCTTGCAGTCACCTTGGTAGATTTACCCCCTTCTTCCATAATGGTGAAGTCCATGTCTGTCTCATTCACTACCAAAAAACACGGCATGATCTCTACCCTGATGGTGTTGACCTTTGACCTGTGTTGGACCATTCCAACCTGGAGACTGGCCGAGGGGTGTCCAGCAGCTTCTGCTGAATGAGGGGCAATGGTGATGCCCTGCATGGACGATGCATGCAGCTTGGAGCTGAATGAGAGAGGTGACCGTAAAATCATAATTTACTAATAAGGTCAGACTGTAGGGAGAAGAGACAGCCAACATTGCTGGGCGATCTTGCAATATTAGTTTTAGCGATATTGACAATCATATTGCATATTCAATAATAGTTTTATGATCATATTGATATATTGCAGTTACACAATATGACAAAAATATTGTTGATTATGAAGAGTTAATCACTATCTATTGGTCTCAAAAGCTGCTCTGTATTGCTTTAAACCAATTCAGAACTTTGTAAGTTGATGTTAGTCAGTACCCAACTTTCAGACACAAACACTGATGGAAGCCTTACTTTCATTCCCTCTTTCCTGCTCTCACAGCATTGCAGCTCATAATGAATGTATTTAATTAATTTCCATACTCATGTTGTACCCTGTAATCGGCAAAATTTTGCTGGCGATAATCGACTAACATTGAAATCAAATATCGACAGACACTAACAGCAACAGAAGGCGCATGAAAGAGGCAAGGGACAGGGCGAGGGTAGGGAAGGGGTGAAGAGGGGTAGGGTGGGATTGGAGGAGCTGGACGCATCATATGGAGAAAGGTGGGAAGAGTAATTGCTTATGACAGAAAATCTAGCCAACCCCAAATTTAGGGACTAAGATAGGGATTTAAAGCCGAAATTTCTACTCCTACTCT
Organism: Lytechinus variegatus; assembly: GCF_018143015.1. Classification (NCBI taxonomy): domain Eukaryota; kingdom Metazoa; phylum Echinodermata; class Echinoidea; order Temnopleuroida; family Toxopneustidae; genus Lytechinus; species Lytechinus variegatus. Next base: position 54,905,047 of record NC_054740.1, on the reverse strand, counting down.
TAACCCTAATATAGTCAGCATTTTCTGACGTCATTTTGAAGGGTATCTGAATAGGGGACTAGTAAGGTTAGGTATTAAAAAAAAATAAAAATTAACCATTTAACTTGATTTCCGCTTAAAAAAAAAGAAAATAAATCAAATCCCCATTTACCTGCTATAATCAGGATGATTGTAAGGCCAGAACTTGGTCATATCGAGGTCATCTCGATTGTCAGCTAGTCTCTTTAGTCCCATTGCTTCATCTGGGTGGTGGGTTACATTCTCTAACATCTCAGTAGAGATGCAGACAGCTGCAGAGCTGGAGCTGGCTGCCATGCTCTCACTAAATTTGGTAATATTTTAGAGAAAAATGTAGGTTTTGGTCATTATATAATTGAAATTCATTGGAATTCAATGGATGGGAACTCTATATTTCTGCAAGATATGTCTGCGTGAACACAAGGGAAGATTTACAGGGATTAGTATGTATCAACACACATCAACAGAGCCATATTTTTGTCACATACATATTTTATATTATATTTTTCTCAGTTTCCAAGTATAAAAAAGTTCTATACATGAATTCAACTTCATCAATGCCTTATTAACATTGAATTGTAGTACATGCATGTCATGGTGTGACATAGCATAATGTTGTTGTAAGATCAGGGAATTATCATTACCTATGATACCCCACAGATTATCAGAATACAATATTATTCAAAACAATTATTATACAGCAGAAGGAGTAGTATATCAGCCATCACCATGTCATTGTACATCTGGATCTGGTACACTTGCATAGACCTAACTTTGTGATGGAAAAAATGATGAAGATCACTTACACAGATAAGCACATGTGGGAAAGTGTATATTTCATTGCTTGGAGAAAGACCACACATAATGCTGGAAAGCCATGCCTACCCTGCCCCTTTCTCAACAATTACACATTTTTCTCCCAGGTTCACTTGGCACAATTGTTTATTCAATTTATACATAAAAACACTTTTGTGGCCATTTTATTGAATACAGTTCAAACTCATTTTTAAATTGTTACCATGACCCAAAGAAAAGACCTACCTGATAGAGGTTAGAGTGAGATTGTACCATGCTAAAGGAGGGATCTGATACAGCTGTTGCAATGACCCTTGACCTCTGACCTCTATGACCTGTGTATCATTGCCCCTAGCTGCTTGACAATGAATGCTGACTGGGAATGGGAGGTGACTCTGGAGAGTGAACAGAGGGCTGAAGACAACCTGTCAAAACGGAAATTAAAATCACACCTTGTTTATAAATTCTTAGGGATGTATGTTACCTTCACAACCATGTCTGTAACCCTCATCTCTCCACTCAAAGCAAACTGCTCCGACCAATCTCAGTACAACCCCTGAATTTTGACACAGACCCCTATGATGTCATCATCGCTGCAAGTCAAAGCAGGAGTTTTGTTTTCTCAGACTGGTGGGATGAAACAATACTCTTTCTTGAGCATCTTTCATCTGTCATTCCAAATTTAGAGGGGTTTTCACTAAACAAACACTGTCTACTGAATTCAACATTCCCATAGACTTACACAGGCTATAGTTGTAGACAAACCATGGTGGCCTGCGCTGTGTTGAACAGGATGATGTTGTTAAGTTTACAGGACAATAACTTTAAGTGAGAAAAATTGTTGAAATTCTGTGTGCAAATGAAATGTTCAAAGTGATACTTTGTTCAGTTATCGTTCAATATCGTGAAAAGTGCTAATATCAATCATGAAATTTATCAGATCTAAACCAGTTAAGAATGAATTAATTTCTCTTTCGTGAATCACTTATGATAAAATCAAACTTGGTTCCAATAAAATCAGTCAGGAAACGGTGTTTTGGACCATAACGAATCAGCACCAATAATTACCATACACAACATAGAGAATAAAAATACATACTAGTCTCTGTGTATTTCCATCGTGAGTTTCCGTGAAGATTTGGCACCAGAAATAGAATCTCCTACCATCAGCACATGGCACCTGAAAAAGCAAAATAGCAGTAATTCATTGAAGAAGATAACACCACTATTACAAAAATAACAACTTTTCTATACCTTTTGTGATAGATTTGTTAACCAATGTTCACCCAGATGTTAAATGGAGACCCGGTAGGATGCCAACGTCATTGGTAGTAGATTGGCATATGTGCTCCAGTAAAAAATGCTTGCCTGGCCATGATATTCCCCAGGGAGTGGCGAAGGTGCATTTTAAGTGTGGAACAATGACGGATCCCATGACTGGGTTAATAATAATTACAATGTAAAGCACTTAAAAGTATGAAGTGCTATATAAATGTAACTATTATTGTTATAATTATTATTATTCAAATGTGGTCTTTATGATTTAATCATGATCGGGAATGCTGTACAATATACAATGGGTAGTAGAGTAGGATCATAAAAGACTGATCTGGGTGGCAGTTTTATGGAGCTATTTTCAAGTTATGAGCAACTTTTAAAGTGACTGGTGATCCTTTCTTGTGGTAAATGACATACACCAAATTGTCATTAATGTTGATCTTGTGGCTAAGAAAGGATCACCAGTCATTCGTAAAGTCACTCGTACACTTACAAAAAGCTTTGTGAAACACCTACCAGAAATCTCTAATCAGGTCATGGTGTAAAGCACTTAGATATATCGTTCAAATGTATCAAATACAATGGACATAATTTCTATCTGACGTAAATACCTATAATTCTTAAAATTACGTCAATTGTGTCTGTTACCTTGACAACCATTTCTGTGACGCACATCTCGCCACTCAAAGCAAACTGCTCCGACCAATCGCAGTCCGACCCCTGAACTTTGACACAGACCCCTATGATGTCATCATCGCTGCAGGTCAAAGCAGGGAGGCTGGAGTTGGGTTGGAGTGACCTGGTCTCCTGGACGTTGGTAGCGGACCGAGGAGAGGTCTGGGAGAATGACCTCCGTGTGACCTGGACATCCAGCGGGATGGTCAACTGGTTTGAGAATGTCTGGGTACCCGTAATGATGATCTACCAGATCGGAAACAATAAGATACTCATCAGGACCCACTTTTACATAACTGTTCACAATATTATGAATGACTTTATGACTGGAATATAAAGTACCAAGAAGATGGATGAAAGTTTCTCTCTACATGTAAATTAACTATGACTGCATTTCAAAGAAAACATATTTTAAGGACAAGTCCACCCCATCAAAAATTGGTTTGAGAAAGTCTGGGTACCCGTAATGATGATCTACCGGATTGGAAACAAAACAAAACTCATCAGAACCCTGTCTTACAAAGACTTACGATTGATCCAATCAATCGTAACCACATATATGAATGAAACACATACTCAACATGCCATAAACAAGTTGTGAAAAAGTTTACCTCACTAAACCCCTTTCAAATATCTCATACAGGCTCAAAGAAAAAAATATGATATAATAATCACTATTCCACTTGATTAAATAGTGCTTATCACATTCATTGTCAAAACTGTGCAAAATTAATATTAAAATAAAGCCCTAAATACACCAAAACACTTTTCCGAGGAGCACACATGAGCCAAACTTAAATATTGAGGGCTTACTTGTCTCTGAACAGCTGTGATCTTTCTGATTTGGATGAAGAGAGTTGCTGTATGATCTCTATTATGAAGAACTCGAACTGTCGTATCTCCATCCTCGCCGTCAATACTGAATGGCTCTGACCAACGGAAGTTACGCCAGTTTTCCATACAGACATGAAGCTCCTGTAAGGGGGGGGGGGGTGTTTCACGAATAATAAGTGTGTTGCAATCAATATTCTGGTCACATGCGGTAATGTATATCAATTAATAATGGAATGGAGTGTTAATACCATGGACTGTTCTGTGAACTCCATTTCGATTTAAACCATGGTCTTAAAATGAAGTTGAACCTACTTGTTTGTCTTTCTTATGAGTCCTCCAGCTGTACTCATGCATCTCGCCGCTCTTTAGAACCACCGATTCATCGGTATGCACTTGACCAAAGCGAAGCGCCTGATTGGTTGAATTGCAGATGAGGTAGTGTCCATAGAAAAGTCGTTCGGCCTCTGGCTCCATATTCTGGGAAATACAAGATTACATTACCAATAATACACTTATCGTTAGATAATCCAGTAATATGGGCGATATGTGACATATAGCTTAAGGATCGATCGTTGGGCTGATTTATAGGATTGCTGCATTGATTATTGTGTACAATCAATCATACAGATCAGCCCTACAGTCAACCTCTAAGCTCATCCTCCTCCTCCCCTTCCTCCCCCCATTCCCCTCCTCTTCCTCCCCTCCCCTTCTCCTCCCCTTCCCCTTCTCCTCCTCCTCCCCCTCTTCTTCCCTCCTCCTCCCCCTCTTCTTCCCTCCTCCTCCCCCTTCCTCGTCCCCCTCCCCTTCTCCTCCCCCTCTTCTTCCCTCCTCCTCCTACCCCTTCCTCCTCCCCCTTCTCCTCCTCTTCCCTCCTCCTCCTCCTCTTCCCTCCTCCTCCTCCCTCCTCCCCCTTCTCCTCCTCCTCCCCCTCTTCTTCCCTCCTCCTCCTACCCCTTCCTCCTCCACCTCCCCTTCTCCTCCTCTTCCATCCTCCTCCTCCCCCTTCTCCTCCTACCCCTTCCTCCTCCCCCTCTCCTCCCCACTCCCAAATGGGGTATTAGACTATCTGAGAGGTAAACCATAGTAGAAGTAAAACAAAAAAGCGAGCCCCTATAGAGAGTTTTTTTATAATTGATTGGCCCACAACTTACCTGCTTCCATGCTTGGGCCACCTTGCTTAGAGTATGAACTGTCCCTTGGCCAACTATGAATGTCATGTTACTTAATCCCAATTGGCCTTCAATATCCATCAGACTGCGGAAGCTGTACCCAAAGTCGGCCTCCACTTTCTCCAGCAGAGGTGACATGGTCAGGTTGTGGTAGTTCAAGAGGTCAATTTCCAGCCCAGAGGTCCCCTGTAAGTGATTGTAATAATAATCAGTTATAATAATAACAATAAAAATGATAATGATAATAATAATGATGATGTAATATTAATAAAGATAATAATAACAACAATAATCATCCTCATCATCCACTTTTATACAGCCATTAAAGTTAAAATACAGTAGACGCAGCAAACAATTATTTCTTGAGAAAGTCTTTTGAATGAAGGATTATTGTATAAATAGTATACATCTAGATCTGGTACATTAATGTCCACTTATCTTTGTAAAATCATGAAATCTTAGCTCAAAATCGATAATTCGGATGATCACTAACACGGAATAGCATATGCGGGACAGTGTATTAATATTGCTTCAAAAAATACCTGACATTTGATGGAATTCTATTTATGGTATGCCCACACACAATGTATGCCCTTTTTCCACTCCCTGGAATCTTACAATCACCTATGATTTTAGCAAATTTGACAATTTCTACATACTAAAGGCTTGCAAAAGGCTTGCAATTATCTAACATTTTAAAATTAGTTTTCTAATACTTACCCTGGATCTCAAATGAGAATATTCTACATGTTTATAATATTAGAAAATGTTCAAAATGCTGTATCTGTCAAAATCGAGTCTTATAGACCAGTCATGAGGTGTGTGGAGATTTTACTCACACAGATTCTGGTCCTTGCATGGACTCCACCATAACTCTCAACGTCCAGTCTGGTCTCTGTGATGTGAGCCACCATGAACTCATGGCTCCTGGGGCTACTATCATCGGGAGTGAAACCTTTCAGGTACTCTGGTATTCCTGCAAACCAACATGGATGATGGAACTTTTATTCAAGATGGTTTCAAATATGGGGGGGGGGGCATCTATTGTTGCATTACCCCCCAGAAATAAATAAATAAATGATATATTTATTATATAAAAGATAATCCTCTGCTCTGACACCCACGGTGTCATAAAGATTTTACATGGAATATCATAAATGAAAGATGCCTAATTACAATTTGGAGTTTGTAACTGAATAAAAAAAATGTACTATTTGTAATTACAATGATGAAACTATTTTACATGTTTCTTGTTATTACTCTTCGAATAAGATATGGTCGACGTTTAAACTCTGGATGTTTTGTTACTCAAAGAAAAAAAATCACACTCACAAGTCAATATAAGTTGTTCGCTTTTTTTTGTAGTGGGAACAACAATGCACTTAAGTGCATTCTCATAGTTATAAGATGAGAAAAATACTCAGCTAATTATTGAATTTTGCCCAATCTGTAAATACTAGCATCATGGAACGGGGATTAAGGTAATATTTCTTTGTTAACCACCGTTAAAATAAGAATATCGGAAAAGATTACTTACAAACATTTAACAAATACCAATGTATGAAAACTCATTGCTACCTTTTCCAAGTTGACTGAGATGATTTGACATTCTAAGTTCAATGAGGCCAACGGTGACCTTCAGATGACAGAACTGGATGAAGCGCGGAGCGAAGACGGTGTCGAACCTCATGGATGCTGCCAAGGTCATTGGGGTCAAAATGATGTCGGGGGTCGGTGGACTGAGAGGGTCTTGCATATCTTGCCTGAAAACATGATTGAATATGATTTTTTAGGACACTGTAGCTATGAGGTTACAGGCATGAAAGAGATCATGTGAACATGGAACTCTCGAACCAATCATATAAAGAGATTTATCCCGATCAAATATCAATTATATGAAGGCTTTTTTTTGGGGGGGTCCAAATTCAAAGAAAAGATTGAGAATTTCAAGTTGATAACAAATTATCATCATCAACACAATCAAAATCATCATCACAATAACAAGTGCATGACCACGATGATGATCATCGTCCACCAACATCACCATCATTCATAATCATCACCAACATATCAACATCACCACCACCACAAACACAACCACCACCACCATCATCATCCTCATCATCACCATCACCATCACCATCACCATCATCATCATCATCATCATCATCATCATCATCATCATCATCACCATCATCATCACCACCACCTACACCATCACCACCACCACCACTACCAATACCACCATCACCATTTCGTACCTATCCACATCTGTATTAAGTACAACCCTCCATGTGCTATGTGCATCCATCTCTTCCACCAAGTCTCTACTCTCAATGATCTTCTGCTTCTTGTGATACCGCTGAGTCTCTGAAACGAAGAACTCCCTAACTGTCATAAAGCTCTGCCTCTGACTATTGAACGCCTGGAGAATACAAGGAATCTGTAACAGGAATAGAAGATTTGATATACAGAATGAATCTCAAAACTGGTCTTAGTAATATTCATTGTATAAGTTCTGTAATTATATAAATCCTTATATTTGATGTTCACAATTTAGAAACCTACAAAAAAATATGAAAATTCAGTGTGGCATGTATCTTGATTTAAGAAAATTTGAGTGAATCATATTCTGTAATTATCTGCAAATGTGTGTTCTCATGTTGATTTACACAGTTGATTTGTAGAATGAAAGATGTAAAGCATCATACTCTAGATTCAATAGCTTGCATAAAGCCATTGATATGTTTGCAGTTGAGATATGCATGTTTGATAGATAACAAACACAAACTAGACTTGGTCATCTAAGTATTTGTTTGGGATAAAACAAATGACAGCAAAAAACATGTCAAGATGCATCTTCTTCCTCAAAGGCTCATCACATCTCTTCTCATCTTCTTGCTACTAAACTCCTCACTCTTCTGCTCCAGTCATCGATCTCATCTAGTATTCAGTATTTTAATAAGGACTTCAATTTATCTCACAAAAGTATACTTTCTCTCTCTCTCTTGTACTTTTCAATTAACCTTCAATTCCACCTATTCCACCATTGAAGGCCCAAGATACACATGCGTCACGCCTCAACGCTGCAATTTGGTGCGTATACACATACATACACCAGAAGTCGACTGAAACCACTTTGAGATTCTTTATCCATGGCGACTATTCAAGAGACACCTGTGCCTCTGTCTTTTCACGTCAGCATTTTCTCTTTTTTTGTTAGTAATAATTATTGTTCACAATTATACTTGTTTCTAGTTCTGAGGTCAAGCTGCCTTTAAGGTGTACTCAATCCGGTTTGCCAATAACAAATAGTGAGCATATACACATAATTTATGCTCGACGTTTGTCTATCTTGGGCCCAACTTTTCTTTTCATGACCAACTACATGGTCAACCTTAACCCTAAATAGACTGGGCTATTTCGACACCCAAGAAGACTGGCTGAATCAGCCCCCCTTATAATCTCGGCCGTCGATCACGCGATCGCGACGAAAATTGGCACGCACATTACCTGTGGCATTACCTACAAATCAATAATATCAAATTCTGCGAAAAATTTCATTGCTCATTAATTATGCTAATTTATGCGTAATTAGTTCGCTCTAATTAATAAATAATGCCCCTAAAATGCTAGTTTTTGTTTCAAATACTCTAGATAGGCATCTGATCAAATTTATTTTACAAAAATTTCAACATCATATTTATTTTCTTATGTATTCTATTGTTTTCTAAATTTCTTATGTATTTCTATGTTTTTCAACTTTTTATTTTTATTGTTTTTTCAATGGAAATTGTCGGGGACTTTATTTTTGCCATAAACAAGGTAAAATTATTTGATTTTAGCAATAAAAGGCAAAATAATAGTACACTTTATGAATTTTGGTTGAAAACACTATTTGCATTGGATTTGTACACAAATTCATGTTTTTGAGTAATTTTGGGTCTGCATGCACTTACGAAATGTTGCGTAATTTTGGAACCGCGTACCCGGGATCACAATTTTGGTCTCAAAAGTTGCACAAGACTTGAACGTAAAAAGTCATCGAGCGACGCGCTCAAAAAAATTTCGAGCGGCGGATTTATCGCGAAAAATGTTAAGGGGGGGCTGAATCAGATCCCCCAGTCTCTTTAGGGTTAATCCCCTTCTAGATTAAAGGCTCAAGGTTTGGTGTGGTATGCTAACATACTATGTTAATATTGGATGAAGAAGAATAAACATAGGCCCATATTCAGAACTCGGGTGTAATTTAAATTCTGGTCTAAAGTTGTGCTATGACTATAGATAGCCAATTGTGATGCAAATCTTTACCAAATACAGGTTTGATTAATAAGTTCATATGTTAATAAGAACTTTTATAAATAACTGAACCAGTTTTCTTGATCATTGTAGAATGACTGAAAGCACAGAGGGAACATAAGAAACATACAATGTTTAAAAATATGTTGACAATGACATTTTTGCTTCTTACAATTTTAGGACAGAGTTAAAATATGGGCTACATTAATCCTGACTTCAGAATACAGACTGAAAATTTTGGATGGATAATACCTTGTTCGTTCTTCCAAATGGTCTGACATCAGGATTTGAGATTGGAACTGGAGTGATGGTCAAGCCAACATCCATCCTCGGCTCAGGGTAGGTCCATACCATGGTACCCCAATGGCCACTTTCCTGGGAGGGTGGGGTGAAGTAGATCTGATTGGGGAGGGGTATCTCATCTTCCGTATGTCCTAGAGGATGGATAACAGAATATGATATGAGGGTGGGGTGAAGTATATCTGATTGGGGAGAGGTATCTCATCTTCGGTATGTCCTGGAGGATGGATAAGAGAATATGATATGAGGGCGGGGTGAAGTATATCTGATGGGGGGAGGTATCTCATCTTCAGTATGTCCTGGAGGATGGATAAGAGAATATGATATGAGGGCGGGGTGAAGTATATCTGATGGGGGGGAGGTATCTCATCTTCAGTATGTCCTGGAGGATGGATAAGAGAATATGATATGAGGGCGGGGTGAAGTATATCTGATGGGGGAGGTATCTCATCTTCGGTATGTCCTTGAGAGTGGATAAGAGATTATGATATGAGGGCGGGGTGAAGTATATCTGATGGGGGGGTATCTCATCTTCGGTATGTGCTTGAGAGTGGATAAGAGAATATAATATGAGGGTGGGGTGAAGTAGATCTGATAGGGGAGGAGAATCTCCTCAACTGTATGTCATGGAGGATGGACATTAAAGAGATTGTGATTCAATATAGAGCATCGTTATCAATAATCACAACTGTAACCACTATCATCACTTTCTCTAATCACCAGTTCGTCACCATTTTGTCTGCTAACCAGTTGGTCTAATGCCCAATTCATTTTCACTCATTTCGCCCAATGCACGCTTGGTCCAATTAGGCCAAATGGCATATGGACTAAATGGCGATTGGACCAACTGGTAATTAGACGAAATAGTGAGAGGACCAAATGGCAATTAAACCATGTGGATAGTGGACGAATTGATGGTAGACTAAATGATAGGAGACGAGTTGGCATTTGGACAAATTGGCATTAGACCAATTAAAGATAAACAACCAGCGTCATTTCAACCTAAAATACCCAACATATCACAAAGGCTTCAGCCCTTTTTTACCTTCAGTGAAATATTCAAACGCTCCAGTCCTGAGGTCATCCTTGTATTCTATCTGAATCACTCCTTCTGGTGGTGGTTCTTCATCCTCCTCTTCAACGTCCTCCCAGTTTCCTTCACCATCATCGTCACTGACATCGTAATCCTCCTCATCTTCAGAGTATAAAGGGCCATCGACGGGTGGCAGGGCAGCCGAGGGATCTATTTTGAACTTGAATTTCTGAAATAGAGAATGAAAGATGGGTAAAGTTCTGCACAGAAGTTCGAATGATACTTTGCTTCTTCAAATCCCCACAAGTAAAACAAAATGATTTTTTCTAGATTGAGCATTTGACTGCTCAGTCCCAAAATTGTCAAATAACTTGCCTTTTGAAATTAGAATATTTCCATTGGTAGAAACTTTCAAAATTAGACTAAAGACCGCCCTTTTTAGTTTATTTCCAAACACTTCCTTTTTGTTTGATTTTGTTTTCCAAGCATTTTCTTCTCTTAAAGCAGAGAAGAATATCTGCACATAGATTTTTGTGCTATATAAAATAAACTTTCATGTCTCGCCCAGCTTTTGAGGCCAAATTTGCGACACCTGGGTATGCAGTTATGAAATTACACAAGTACGTGTTAGTCAGACCAAGACATGCTCAAAATGTGATACCAAGTACAACGTCGATATAAAATGTGTTGCCTTCCTGCCCATGCGATCACCGCAACATCGCCATTCTTCCTCTCAGGATTTGCCGTAGATAGGCTAGGACATGTTGTTATGCAAGAAGGGGGATGAGGAGGGGGGGGGGGAGCACATGTAGGCCTAATTATCTCATAAATCATAAAATTAGGTAAGATGATCCATTTTTTTCTGACCTTGGCAGGGACCACCCGTTTCTTCTCCCTTCCCTTTCCACCTTCAGCAAGCACAGCATTCATCTCATCGATCACCCTCCTCAGACAATTCAAATTCTCCTGACCAAACGAGATAGGGACGCTCTTGACGTTGAGGTCAGCATAGATCCTCGGGAGGAAGGGACTCAGCTCGCTGGCACTGTGAGGCTCGTGATTGGTCCGTAGCTGGAGGTCAAAGGTCACAGGTCCAAGGAGAGGCTTGGTGCACTGTTGAAGGGACGTCTTCAGGGTGAAGTCAAAGACTTGGACGGCACTGTCTGCTTGGAAGAGCTCCTCTAAATGACAAAATACATATTCAAGATGAGTTAGATCATTTTTCTTATTCAAATTAAAAATAACAATTATTTACAGGAAATACATGTACATCAAATTAATTGCTTGCAAAAGTTAACAAATACCATAAACAGAGAATTGAACATAAAACTGTGTCCACATGGAAGAGCTCATCTCCCACGAAAATATACATTCAAGAAGATGTGATAGGTTTATCTTATTCAAATTTAAAATAATGACTTTATATACAGGACATACATCACATGATTATCTGTTAACAAATCACCAAAAAATGAAAATTGAACAAAATTATATTGTCTCCTCTAAAACTATGACAATATACAGTCAGCAAGATAAGATTTTTTTTTCATTCACATAAAAAATAATAATCATTGGCCTCCACTGACAGCATATGCATCAAAGTCCATAGAAGTTAACAAATACCATATAAGAAGAGAATTAAATACAATATCAGCGACATTTATTCTAAGTGGCCTAAGAATGTTGAATGGTGCTGTACTGTCGACCAACAAGGAAAATGGACTACATAAAATATATTCTGGAATCTGTTGGAATGGATAAGATTCATAAGACTTTGCCAAGCTTTTTTTTACCTGTTTTTTGATTGACCACAAATTCTGAATCAAAACATATTCCTCCTACTGAAGTCACAATGTGAGGAAAGTCTGGGTCAGGGGTCGTTGCTATGACAACTACCATCTGACTGGTTTCAACGATGGCGGACTGGAAGTGTGAAAGCATCATGAGGTTTTGAAGGACTCCCTCTGGAGGTGCGGAACTCTTTGGTTTTCTTGTCTTTTCTCGCTGGCTGGTTTGTTGTCCTGTACACAGAACAAACATTTAAATTAGAAGTATATTTCACAATGTTGTTTGGAGCATTCTGCATCCAAAAATTTAAAAAATGAGACAGTGACAAAATTCATAGCTAAATTCAATAGAGGCAAAACAGATAAATAGGCATCTTTCTAAAGACGAAAGTACTCAATATGCATATAAAATATACAATCAATATTTCATAAGTTAGACCATAACAATTGATGCGTTAAATAGCAAAAACATATAGTAGTATTGACTGTGTCTCTTTTTTTATCATCAGCCATAAGAAAACAAGAACCATCTTATTCACAATTTATTTCTGTTTTTCATTAAAAGGGTATAAAAATCCATATGGACCTATGGCTGTAAAAATGATGTGGAAAAGTTTCTTGGATTTCAGAACCCCTTTCGATAAATGTATGAACCAACAGTCAAAAGAAAACTGAACGTATTCTAAAGGTTAAACTTAATTTTCCAGAGAGACCCAAAGCACTGATACTACCAAAGAGCTGATCAAACTCAACAGTTTAAAGCAGAATCAATGACGTAATCTTGAGTCCTCAACTCCTCATACCTGGCCAGTTTCCTGACCCATAATGCTAGTGTAGTCTAGTAAGTTAGACCCACTTGAACGATAACGTGTTAATTAATTACTCAATACATTTATACCACAACAGTTATGTTACCAAGTAGCAAAACAATTTCTTTCCTCTCAAAACATTCAGTTTCTCTATACAAATACAATTATAGGTACATTTATTCTCTGTAGTATCAGTAGATATCTGAAACCGTATATTATAAGACTATAACACACAGTCAATAAGAGACCACACAAAGTTCACTCCCCCTTTAAATTTATGAGTGGGAGAGTAGATATTGAAAAGGAAAGCAAGGAAAGCAGAACAAGAGGTCACATCTTCAATGTCGATAAACCACATTTCAAGACAAATATTAGGTTCCTTGCTTTTCGGTCCTTAATAATTGGAACATGCCATCACTTGTAGCAGTACAAGCACCATCTATGAATAGTTTTAGATCTCACCCTGAAAAGCACTGGCATCACCATTCTCTCACACATACCCTGTATCTGGGCAAATAGCATCATGATTGTCTCATTTCTTTCCCTCTATAAATATTTTATTTTTTTTCAAATTTGGGTAGGATTCCGCTTTAATACTATCATACCTGGCAGAGTGATGCCTATAGACTTCTCTCCAGACCTAGGTGTCGTCATGAGTTTGATTTCCTTCACCTCACGCGGCACCTTGGAGATTTCCTGACACCTAGTCGGTTGCAGTCGCTTTGCAAACTCCCTCGCCTGCTGAACCTTGGTCAGGCTGAAGTTCACCTTCAGGGGCCGAGCAATCTCCATTTTGATCACAGCTTGGTGGGGAAGAATGTGGAATGTGTACAAATAACCGTAACAATCTGTTATCTCAACTAAAATATTATCATCTAATGCATTATACTGTGCGAGTCATAAGGCCATCATGTCCATTTACCTTTCTATCTATATCAATTTTGTCTAATATCCATTCGTTTTTTACACCCATAGCCTGCTACATGAATTATTTATCAACCACATTTCATTAGGACAAAATGACAAATAAGAAGAAAAAGTTGAAATTAGACCAACCGGGCATTAGACAAAATGGAAATTAGACTAGGTGGGGGCATCGTGGTCTAGTGGTTATGACTCTTATCTTTCAAGCTGAGGGAGGTGGGTTTGATTCCCAAGCCATAGCATGTTTCCCTTCAGCAAGAAATTTACCCACATTGTGCTGCACTCAGCCCAGGTGAGGTGAATGGGTGCCCAGTAGGAAGGAAGAAATTCCTTGAAACGGTGGTTGGGAGGTCGGGGGTTCAAACCTCGTCGGTGTCAAACCAAAAGACATTAAAAGATGGGAGTTGCTGCTACCCTGTTTGGCGTTCAACGATTAAAGGGATATAGCCTCGTCGATCTAGCGCTGCACAGTGGCTTCCGGGCCCACGATCAATTGGGCAAAGCAAATTTTCGGAGTATTTCATTTCATGTCTATTTCGAACAATACATTATGGATTTTTTTCATTTTTCAGTGCCTCTATGGCAGCACTGTCAAAGCCAAGGCAATAATATCAGTGCTTTGTATCCTCAGGCAAAAGAGCTTTATAACTTCAGTTATTATTATAGACAAAGTGCAGTTTTAGACCAAATGGGTTTAGCCCATGTAGTATTAGACAATATGAGCAGCTGACTAACTCCTTAAAGCCCATGTTGATAAAGTCAGAGTATTGACCCCTGAGTTCTTGATTTTACTGTAATCTACTATGACACCCAGTCATCTACATATATCTTGTGCCAGTGCCATTCTTAAACTCCACAATTCATTCATACACAGATAAAACATATGAGGGTGCTGCTCGGCGATTACTACAGACTCTTTTTTACCTGCACTGATTTCTGTTTATTTCCTACGTTTATTTCTTTGTTTGCAAAAAGGGTATATTTGTAATTCATATTTTGTGTGATTTATATTCACATGTATTATTTTGATGTATTTATTGTTTGTGACTTATAAGGGACACATAAAGAGTCTGATGACAATTTTTGTGTTTTTTCAACGAAATGACAACAAAATAATTGAAATAAAAAATGTGACCAGCCACCCCAAATCCAACAATAAGTGGCCAGGGAAGGTTTACTGGAGAGAGAGCCAAAAAGAGTAGGGTGGTCTTCAAAAGGTAAAAAAAAAAAAAGCTTATCTGAAAAAAATTATTCTTGTTCTTTATACTGTCAAAGACTGAAGATGTAAATTTGCATAGAAAACAAGATACAAGAGTTTCTTTGACACCATTTTTCTGGACCAGTTGTTTGAAAGTTTCATAGAAATTACACAGAGGGCACATCTCATGCTTGAGCAAACCCCAAACTTCAAACCATGTTTTCTTCCTTTTTTTAAGCTTTCCCTTAATTCATTCTGCATTCAAGTACTGGAGTGGGTTATTGTTAAGTGATATCATTCCAAATCTTAGCGCTTTTTCAAGCTTGACACAAATCTCTGAAGTCACTTTGGTGATTTATTGTTAGTTTTAGGTGGTAGGTCACAAAATGAAAATACAGACTGGTAGCATTTATGTGTGGCTTACCTGCACTCTGCATCATGAAGTCTGTGACAGTAAATGTGAAGAGAGCAGGTTTAACACCAGTCTTTGGATCAGCTTCCCCTTGACATGTTTGAAACCAGGGAATGGGGTAGTCCATAGCTTGAGGCACACTGTGATCTGTTAACACACAACATTCAATTCACAAAATGGAGAAATCATTCTTGACTTGATTGTTAAGTTTACTATCTTTTAGAATTAGACAATATAAATTCAAGTAGATTGTAGCCTTCCTTTCATAATGATATGCATAATAAGTTAAAATCACCATTATCATTATTATTCATATCATCATCACCATTATCATCATCATCAATATCATTATCAGTATTATCATCATCATAACAATTATGATAATAATCATTACTTTTACCCGTATCAGACATCTGAGCTGGTTATTTACAAAATTGTATTACCCTACATTTTCTGAATATAGTGAAGGGATAGATATATTGTTTGTATATTCCTTGGTCTCAATGCACGTACTGACTTTTATGCAGAGACGACGCAAAATATACCTTTGTATTTTCCCTGGTCTCACATCCGGGCATTTGAGGATGCGTATAAAAAGAGAAACAAGAGTGTCACTTAGGCGAACAAAATTATATGAGCCTAGGTTAAGTCAAACTGAAGTTCTCGCATTTACAAGGACTGCAGAAGGGTAAGATGAAAACATGTCACTGTGAAATTGACCTCAAAATCAATAGGCTTCCTGGAATCCATGTTAGTATCATACACACAAAATCATATGAGCCTGGGTTAAGTTTAACTGAAGTTATCACATTTACAAGGACTGAAGATGGGTAAGAAGAAAACATACCACTCAACCTTGACCTCTGACCTTTTAACCTCAAAATCAATAGGCTCCCTGATATCCATGCTAGTATCCTACACACCAAATTATATGAGCCTAGGTTAAGTCAAACTGAAGTTCTCGCATTTACAAGGAAAAGTTAACGGACGGACAAACAGACAGACGCACTGACGGACAGACATCGAGCATGATACCATAATACGGCCCATCCAGGAGGGGTGAATAAACAATTATAAGAATAATTTCAAAAATGAGAAAAACAATTTTGAAAATAAAAATGATTTTGAAAATAAGAAAAATAATAAGTAATAAAGATATTTTAATATCTTAATTTGCATATCTTATTCTATATTACACCCTTATTTAAAGAAGCATATCAATATTAAGAATGATGAATAAACCAACTTACCTAGAATTTGTTTATTCATGGGAGCTCCGTCGATACGGAAGTCGTAAAAGGAGAGCTCTAGTTTCTGCTTTGATTTCTCTACCGACATGACCAGTGAGGGCTGAGAGAGGACGAGGAGTATAAAAGGCTCTAGGGCAGTGGGGTAGATCGGGGGTAGAAGAGACCGCTTGCTCTCCCTCTTAGAAGCTAGAGATGGAAATAAAATGAAATTGAGATTTTAACTTGGGGACAAAAGATGACGATTTGGCTTGCACATGATTGAAAGTCTAAAAAGTTGCAAATTTCAAGTTCATAAAGGGAGAAAATTTTTAATAAGTATATTTGTAGTCTTTTAATATGATACTATTATTTAGGGTACACCATTATTCAACAAAGAGAGCTTGTATTTAAAATCCAATTAAATAGTTGCATTACAAATGCACATCTCTACTTGTTAAAGCATATCAGCAGATAATTTTCATGCATTTCTTTTTTTTCACTGAAAAGAAACAATTGAATGAAAACAAGATATTTTCCTCCAAATCAAACTATTTCCAACAGGATACTAGCTTGATATCAACTATCAAAATTGCAGAAATTATAAATTTGTTAAACATCCAGTATGCATCAGAAGCTTACATATTTCTACCTTCTGTGCCATACCACAGAACATTTTTTTTAGATGTATCATTATACACCTGCTTACAAAATATTACACCTGATAATACAGCAAAAGATAAGTAGAAATTAAAGCAAGTCATTGCTTTCATTTGCTTTTTACCACTTTGAAACTTTCGTATAAAGCGCTTTTTAATTTTTTTTATATCATTATTATAATTATTAAAAAGTCACTCACAGGTTTTGGATTTCAAATCCCCTTTACTCGAGTACAGGAACAGTGTGACCTTTCTTCCTGTCATCAGAAAGTCGAACGGGGTCACACCCTTCATCCTCGACTTCTTCTTGGACTTCCCTTCTGTGGTCTCCATGGCAACACCCTTCGGATCTTGCGCACCAGACGACCTTGGCGGGCTGGCGACGGTCTGGCGCGTGGCCTCGGCGAACTCCTTGGGCGGGGAGTGAGTGCCACAGTCGCTACCGAGTCCGCTATCCTCCAGGGAGCTAGGTGGTTTGGTGGGATCGGTGGGCTGTTGAGGATGGGGGTGGTCTGTGCTGCTGGTGGTGGTGGTGGTTCTAAGATGAAGCAAGTGGCAGAGGTTTGAATCCAGGACCAGGTAGGCAAGGTGCACCTGTTCGGTGCTCACGTAGAAGTTTAGATCGGTGGAAATGTTGAACTCTAAAGAGTGGCCGCAAACAATGACCTGTGATATCAAACAGAGGATAATGAAAGACAAGCAAATAGTAATCATAATGATTATACTCGCTTATGTTGCATTTATTTACTTTATCAGAGATCTCTAAGCATGCACAGTAATGCAGCATAATTACCTGGCTTTAGGAGAGCAACTGTTACATACTCTGCATTTCAATATTCTTCTACTTTCTCTTATGCCAATATGAATTCAACAACAGAAAATGTTATTCCACTATGTCTTTTACTAATTGTCGAATATATGATATCTTTTAAGTAAGATAGCCATCTTTATGTTTTATGCATTATTCCTAGATGTACTGAATAATTAGTTCAAGTAAAAGAGATACAAAATGAGTAAACATCTTAAACTTTCATCATTTAAAGTTTGTGCTTACTTTTTGCTTTCCCTTGTCAGCTTTTGTCTTTTCCATGACAATGGACGGTGCTGCAACCAGATGAAGGTCAAACTCTTGAACAACCGTCGTCAATTTGACCTCCTCTGGGTCTTGCCTATAAAACAAACATCAGAAAGAATGGAATGTGTGTGAGTGTTGGTGACAAGAGCTTATGGCTAATCAAAACACATTATCACAGCATATTTCTTGAAACCTGAACAGGGGTATGGGAAGGCGGGGTAAGTTGAGCATAGGGGCAAGTTGAGCCACCAGCCCAGGCCAATAATGAATGAGTCAGACATTGTGGTGGTGTCATGTATTGATGACCCATAGCATAACCCCTAACCCCACCACATTGTTTCCAACTTTGAAACAAAAAGTAGTTTTTTAGAGGGAAAAATATGAATTTCAGCCAAAAAAGTAAAAAAGAGTGTGAAATAGATAAGTGCTTTATAAACACACGTCTTTAAATATAATAAAGACATGATAACAACATTATTAGTCCAGGTATGGATCTTCATTCTTGTCATAGTCTTTTATATGATGGATGCATAATAAATGTGTGGATACAAAATTATCGCACTAAGTTCGGACTGGGGTAAGTTGAGCCAAACAGCATGGGGCATGTTGAGCCATGGTAATTCCTATGGTAATGTATCTTAAAAAACAAACAAACCATAAAAATCGATTGAAATGCAGGCTGAAAGGAGCAAATTTACATGACTGCTCTTTTCCTTTTACAGGATGTTAGTATTTATAAAGAATTAGCAAGTGAAAAGACTTTAAACAAAAAATTGACATGCTGGTTCTCCCCCATACACTTTGTACAAAGTTTTTGTGGCTCAACTTACCCCAGAAGGTGGCTCAAACTTACCCCATATATGGGGCAAGTTGAGCCATTTGACATCGTTTTTTTCAAAGGTCACGATGACTTTCAGTGTGGGGATAGAAAGTTATATATAGGTGGAAAATATTTCAGAAGACTTAAATTTCAAGGCAAGGTACTTATTTCGACAAGATTATTAATCATATCAATTCTAACATGCAAAAAG
Organism: Lytechinus variegatus; assembly: GCF_018143015.1. Lineage (NCBI taxonomy): Eukaryota > Metazoa > Echinodermata > Echinoidea > Temnopleuroida > Toxopneustidae > Lytechinus > Lytechinus variegatus. Next base: position 54,885,525 of record NC_054740.1, on the reverse strand, counting down.
CAAAAACTGTCACAACTTACCCCTCCTTCCCCTATATAGGGCTATGTATCCGATATTGTGTTTATAAAAAAGGGCATACACTTAACAAAACTATTTACACCCTATGGAAATTGTATTATATATTATATATTGTAGTATATTTGGCATTTTTCTCACTAATGAATGGAAGTGTTGTGAACCTTGTCCTGAGGATGGTTATATTTGGCCCCATCTTACAAGGAGTTGCAATTGCATCGATCAACTACAACTACAGAAAGCCAGCAACATCAACATTTAAAATACATGTTTGTTCAAAATATTTTCTAGATATGATGTAGATTCATACATTCATTGTTTTCTTGACAATTCAGTATGCTCCTCTTTGTTTACTTCAAGACATTGTTCAAATTGTTAGAATGTTAGAAAAATTATGACATTGATGGATTTCCATACAGTCGAGGTTGATAGGATCAAACTCAACTATTTGTAAGATGGGACCCAGAGCTCCCCTGTAAATTTATGATGGTGAACTGAATAAATTGAAATCATTTTGTCATTCCCATCAATGCTTGCTGCAATGTGAAAATATGATGAAAGCATTCCATAGGCATGAAAAGCATTCCATAGGCCTGTCATAAATTAAGTACTAATAGGGAAACAAAACTCACGTAGGTAGTGAGAGGTTCCACTCCAATGCAGGGTTCTGGGTCTTGCTTCTGGTGACCCCTGATGTGACCTTCATCCTGACCTGCTCGGATGACCTCATGACCTGATCCCACGATGCAACATTCAGACTGATACCGTTCACGTCCAGCTGGTACTGCCTGTCCTCTACCTCCGATCCTGGCTGTTGGGTGATGCCAGCTACTGTCGCTTTCCTGCAGATAGGGATGAAATCATTTCGAGGTAGAATTATTCCATTTCATTTCATTTATTTCCATTTTCCAACATTTACAATATATTTTATTCCATACATCTTGAAACAAACAGGGGCAATAAAACAAGGAAAATTTACATGTACAATATAACTATGATAACCAAACAAACAGGTTGGAACAATTAAGAACACTTTTGATATTTTCCAACTTCCCAGACCAGAAAAAATGTTCATCTCTTTGAACAGCTACAAAGACTGGTTTGTGTGTCATGTGATCACTGACTGTGGATAATGGTTCGCTAACTGTAATCTTGAATTCAAATTTTTTTATAGACAGACAAGAAATTCCCTAACTTCATAATTTTAAGTTTTTTGATAAAAATATATTTTTCCCAAATTACCTGATGCCAACGAATGACACAAATACTTAGAATTGTAAAGCACTTTGCTCACCTGTATGTGTCTTGCTTTACTACCAAGCGCTGAAGAGGGTTATCTGCATATGGTACCAAGGAGATTTGTGAGATCTGGAAGAGGAAAAGGTCTTGGTCTACTCCTTTCATTAGTCCAGGTCCACCCTGATCATTCAGATGGCCAGCAGGAACGAAGGACCTGATCTGCTTGCAGTCAAGGTAGAGTAGTGGAAGTTTGGAGCTCGTTAGCCAGTCAGAGATACCCGAAGAAGGTTTACTGGACTTCAAGGATCGGACAGACATTTGAGACTTGGTGGATCGGTGAGAAATGCTCTGCCAGGACATTGCATCTGAAGCAGCACTTTCTTCAATCTTAGCCTCAGGGATGGTATACATCTTGAAGTCAGTCTTTTTCCATGGAGCATGCACAGAGTCAGGTTTGCTGACACCCTCTACAGCTAGTCCAGACATAAGAACGTCCACAGTCGATGCTATAATCGGGCACCAGATGATCAGATCAAACGCCTGCGATGATATGATCACCTCGTTCACAAAGTGTTTCTGCTTTGAGGACTCCTCGCCCATTTTAGATCCATCTCCTAGCTTCTCAGTCTTCCCACCTGACATCTTCTGCGCTAACGATGTCCCGAGAGCCGAGGTCCATGTCAAGGAAACAAAGGCGTGCGTCTGTTTGGTTTCAGCCGCTTTGCTGGAGTGCAGCGAGAAAGGATTGGCTGTTTGCGAGTTGGTGCGGAGGCGTTTGAATGGAGGAGACATCTCTACGTTGTGCGACATGGCATCTGTGCAGGACAGGAGAACACCTTTGAATGGTCCGGGTGTCCAAGTCTTTGCACTGAAAGAGAATAATGTAAGGTGAACACATAATGGACAGAGAGAAGCAGATAATAATATACCAGTGTGTTGGCTCAGCTGGTAGAGTGTCCGTCTCACAACTGGGAGGTCAGGAGTTCAAGCCTCGGCCGCGTCAGTCCAAGAGACGTTAAAAGATGTTGCTGCCATCCCGTTTGACGTTCTATTAAAGTGATCTGGCATTGCATATTGGCTGCTAAGCCCATGATCAATTGGGCAAAATGAATTTTCAGAGTACTTCTATTTCAAATTCTAATTCTGAACATTAAATTATCAATTCCCCCCCATTTCTCCTGCAACATTAACAGGATTTAGGAGACTCTTCTCTACTATGTATATACTGTTAGCACTTAATCATAACTTAATAATGGAAGATAATCCAGGCCCTGTCTTACAAAGAGTTTCGATTGATCAAATCAAGTACAACTATGGAAGCCAGCAACGTCAATATATAAATGAACGTTGGTTCAAATTGTTTCTACATATGATATGCATTCATATTCCTCTCGACAATTCAGTATGATCCTCTATATTTACAAAAGAACGTTGTGCAAATATCTTGTTAGAAAATTATGACAATGATGGATATCTATATCATTAAGGAGAATTGGATCAATCCACAACTCTTGGTAAGACGGGACCCAGATATTAAAATGCCTCTGGCCACTATCTACAGTGGGCAGAAGCATATACAGTTGTGCTCAAAAGTTAGTGAACCCCTTCACAAAATGTAAGTCTTTGTGCTGAGTTTTTAATGTAGATTGATTGATTGATAAAAATTTAACGACACTATCAACACATGTGTGTCATTTAAGTGTCGGACAGTTAATCTGGAAAGGTTACTATAATACAGTACAAATTATCCTAATGCAACTTTACAAAGGAACAGGATTATAAATGTGTAATTATCAGTAATAAATTAATACGTTAACTACTTCCCCGGGATAACTTAACACTACAATGATCGGCGAGCCCAGAAAGACAAACTTGAAAATAAAGTGATATTTTATCCAAGGCTCCACATAAACTTTTTTTGGTGGTGGCCCGTTTGGGCCACCAAAACCTTCAAATAATTTTTTTTGGTGGCCCAGCAGTAAAGTTTGGTGGCCCGAAAAATATAAAGAAAAACATTAATTAAATGAATAAAACAAACTTCTGAAATATTTTGCAGTCACTACCACTATTCTTTGTACATCTTGTATGTGAATCGTGCTTGCTGTTATTTTACTTATTTTGTGGTAATATTTAAATTGTTTTATCATTGTAAATATGAAATGAGTGAAAGAGAATAAAAGAATTGTATTATTCCCAGGTTGTGTGGACTTTTAATCTCCATATAGACACACACTCATAATGGTGAAGTAAACAAATAGTGCATAGCAAACTCAGATAGATTTACAAAACAATGATTTTTCCTTTCTTCCTTTTTGATCGTAAAACATAGATTATGCAAGCCCCAAATCCAGATTATTTTCTCTTTTCCAGCATATTATAGCAGGAGAAAATCACAGAAAAATATGCTGCAGAATTAGAACAATGTACAAAAGGGGGAAAATAAACAAAAATAATTTTCAGAATAGTATATTGAAAAAATGAAAAAAATTGTAAAATGAATAAGTGAAATGAAACAAAAGAAAAAATGAAGAAAGAAAAAACAAAGAACAGGAAAAAAATAGAAAAAAAAAACAAAAGAAAATGTAAGAAAAATGAATAAGACAAAATTAAAAAATATGGATAATTATCGTTATTATAATTATTATTCAGTAAAAACATTCTTTAATCAGGCATATTCAATGGGAAGGGGTATAAATGGTTTAATCACTGTAAAAAATGAAAGAAAAAAATAAGAAAACGGCATAAGTTATCTGGAAAAAACAGTGAGAAAATTCCTTCCCTATATTTGACAAAATGATGGAAAAAAATTCACAATTCATATCAATGAAATACCTTCCCAAACTATTAACTTCCTTGAGAGTGGTTTAAGAAGTCATTGAACAAGAAAGAAAGAAGCTGTCTATTTATTTTTGGCTAGAAGAGACACAGCTTCGAAAAAACGAAATATCAACATACATACAAATGCACATGTGGGACTGTGATGTACTCACCATATGTGTATTAATGCATTTGGAAATCGGTCTTTTTGAGTCAAAAGAGAGGTCATAATTCCTCCTTTTAATGCTTGCAACTAATCAGGTTTCAGTAATATAGACTGTAGAAGGGCATTTCATTGGTGTAAAATGAAACTTTGACGTAGATTTTCAATGTTCTGGGGAAGATTTCTTGGCAGTAACATTTCGTATCGAAGCTCCCTAAGTCTGAATAGTCTGCTAGCGCACAGCTGGCTGCAGTGGTTTCATGCATGCAAAGCTCAGTCAGACAGCCGGCACGGCCGGCTGAATAATAGTTACTGTATGCCAGCGGTAGGCCTACATACAGTCATGACTATGCAATCTTTGTGTGTGTGTGTTTGTGTGTAGATTAACAAAAAAGGCGCATGACGAATTGGCTTGCAAGTTGAACTGTAGAAAGTTGATAAATGCATGCAAAATCGGGAGAAAAATTGCACTACTTTGAAAATTATTGGTTGCCCGATTCGGGCCACCAAAACTTTTTTTCAAGAATGGTTGCCCGAGATGAATTTTTGTCGAGCCTTGAATTTTATCACCTGACTTCACAATCAAATATCTAAAACATTGAAAACTTTAAAATATGTTCATTTTCTGGTGGGGTTCACTAAATTTTGAACACCACTGTGAATGCAGTTTTCTTCATCTTACCTTTTTACAAAGTGATGAATGTTGAGAGCACCAACTTTGCAGGTAACCTTGGAGTAGACGTCTTGAAGGTCAATGCTTGTTGTAAGGTCCTCCATGTCGGCACACAGCTTTACTACAAACATTTGAATATGATAAAATACAATGACAAAACCTTCATTCAAAATCATTCAACAAGGACTCTCAATGAATGAAAATCAGCATTAATCTGAAATTCCTGAAAAAAGGTGATGGGTAAATTTTTCCAAGATGGTTCTGACAAGGATTTCTCAATCATCAGGAATTGGTTTAAATTCTATCCCAAGTGTCTTCACCAATACTTTATCCATATTGTGCTCCACTTGACCAATCAATGAAAGGAAAATGGGGACTTCATGTTGAGCACTCAGAGACTTCTAATAAGTAAACAAACCTAAGTATTATAATTTTCAAATGGTATATCATCTAAATCATAGTGTTATAAAGAGGATATTACATAAGAATTGTTGTATAAAAAGGAAGTTTGAATTAAATTTAACAAGCACTTTATATCAAGTGAAATTAAATTACCATTCTGATCTTGGCCAGGAGCCTTCTTGTCCTTTCCATAGACTATGGCTGAGAGTTTATGAAGGGTCCACTGCACCCACAAAGAGAGCTTGATGCCTCCCACAGTTGACCTTGACCCTGTCCCACTCCCCTGGGTGGAGGGCGGCGCCTCGCTGGGCATGGACACACTCTGCACTTCCACGGTGCTCTCCGCTTGACCTGATGAAGCCTGGCTGCTGGTGGTAGTACTGGGTGCTAGGTGAGGCAAGGACTTAGAAGGTGATGAGGGAGTTGTCTGGGCGGAGCTCCAACCGCGCTTTGGACTTGTAGGAAAGGCAGATAGAGGAGCTGAGGATCCAATGTTTGAGAAGTCAAAAGCCTGGACAAGATCTTCTTTAAGACCAAGGACAACTTGCAGGAGTTGTTGGATTAGGATGACCTGTACAAGAATAAAAGAGCACTCTTTGTTATCAAATCATCCAAAATTGTGCAGCACGAGTTGTCGCTAATACAAAGAAAAATGATAAGATATCCTGGCTGTCTTACAGCACCTACACTTGGTAACCAGTTCAGTTTCGATTCCAATTTAAGATATGGTTCTAATTTATTTACCTGAGCATCTGAGCACTTGACTATTACTGCAGGCATATCTGTGTGTATACCCAGGCCAAGGCCAGGTGTCTCCCCTGTTTCAGAGGGAGTGTGCTTGTTGGCTGTAAGGGCCAGAGTTGTGGAGATTGCCATTGGCTTTAGGAGGTAGTACACCCTCTGGCAATCATGGATTGAGTAGATGGAAAAGTCTTTTGCCTTGATGGTCCAAGGAAATTTCTCACCTGAAATTTAGAGAAATAAAGAGTTAATTGATCTCTCAAAACGGGGAAGTTCACCCAAACCTGAAAATTGAGCCCATTAAACAGTGAGAAATCAAACATTAAAAATTTCATTAAAAAACAGACGTAAAATGAAAGTGATAAAACTTTAGTTTTTTCTTTAATTTCATAAAACATGGTATATGCATGACTTTGCTGACAATTCAAATGAAGGGACCAGTGATGTCACCCACTCAATCTATATTTCTTATTTCATTACATGAGATGTGAAATATTTCAATTTCTCTTCATTATAATGAGAAACAATGTTTGATTATTGCATAATTCATACAATAAAAAGAATTGTTACATGGTACAGACATCTGAGCTGTTCATTTACAAAACGAAAATCAAAGAAGAGGACAGAGATAAAGATGACAAACAACAAGGAAGAAGAAAAAGTACAAATAAAAGAAGGTAAAAATAAGACCAAAACGAGAAGATAAAGATGACGACAATGAAGATGGTGAAGACAAGGATGCAGGCAAGAAAACAGAGATAGATATAAAAAAAAAATCAATAGAACAAAAGGCAAACCTGGATCTTGGGGTAGGTCCATTCTGCTGAGAGGGATGTCTTGATCAGCATCAACGGCTTTATGACCCGAGCTGTGAATGGAAAGGGCTGGTACGCATACCACCAACACTGAAGGAGGCGAGTCTGACCCTTGACCTCCAGGGGTCATGAGGTCACAGAGGCACTGAGTGATGGAGGTGTCTGGTGATGGGAAGGAGAGATGCTTCGTCGGCCAGGCAACGATACATGGTGAAACGTCCACCTGGGGTCAGAGAAGGTAAAAGTGTATCAATGCTTGAAAATAAAATTTACAGAAATGCACTTTGAAGCAAAAATTACAGAGGCCTCTTTCAAAAACAAGTAGGCAAGTCGCGTCAGTTTTATGTATTTTAATAGTGCAGGAGTGTTTATTTTATGACAATGAAATATCAAGCATTTTATTTTTCATTTACTCTTTGAATATACCATAAAAGGGCAGGGCAAGCGCAACTATTTCTTTTTTTGTGCACACCAAGTTACCAACAATGCATATTATAGCATTTCCATTTATTTGAAAACAGGATAAAAGTGCATTGCAGATTAAAAGCCTTGCTCACGGGCATAGGTGCCGCTCCCGAAATTCGAACCCCCGAACGTTCCACGTATAGCCAGGCGCCTTAGACTACTCGGCCATGGCACCTCCAGCACAGTTGGAACTGAAGATAGTGGCTTGTTTTTGGTGAAGATTTTTTTATATGCCATTTTGACATGAGATACGACAAACTTATACTATAATCATCTTTGCCATATTAGAAGGATGCACAAGAAAATATTTCATATATGTATACATCATATTGGTAATAATACCATTATGTGAGAAGTGATATTTTATAGATAGTCAATGGCGACAATAGTCAAATAAGAATAATCGCCACTCAAACCAACATTAGAAGTAGAAGAATTTAGCAATGTTCAGGATCCAATTACACAAAGGTCACTGTTTGTATTAATGATTCCACGACTCAAATCAGAACATTGTCCCTCCAAAGAGGCTCCAATATGCATATATGATCTAAGTTTGAAGTTAATCCCTAAAAATGGCTGTCAAGTTACAGTGAGAACGAGGTATTTTGATGCATATAATTACATGTGACCTATGAACTTTGACCTCATGACCCCCAATGTAATCAGATCATTATATCTCGTATATGCATACACATGAGTCAAGTTTGAATTGGTCAGACAGACTACTGTTTAATCATCGAGAAAATCGTCGCACGCACCACGAACCGTCCTCTCTTCGCACTTCGATGAGAAAGTTAGTTTTGCATTAAAAAAAAAGTTTTTAAAACCAGCAATTAGTGCACCTACAAGGAGAGCAAATTATTTATTGGCATCTTTGTTCGATAGCTCAGGTTCCAAAGTTTCATCCCGTATCTTTACATTTTCTCGAAGTGAATTATTTACGCCACAGTGGGCATCGTGGTGAAATCGTGAGGCGCGATAGCGCACAGTATCTGCGCAGAGAGGATGGGTCATGGTGCGTGCGACGAAATGACAAGGCAATAACCAGATTATGTCTCATCCACTTGTGACTAAATAACCTTCCTAAGTACATCCCTGACCAAGTTTGATTTTCCAACAAATTCTTGCCGTTTAATTTTTATGTCTGACTTATAAGGGGACAGACAGATGGATAGATGACTTGAAACCATAATGCCTTCAGCAACCACCAATGGTGGGTTGATGTTTTAAAAAATACAAAAAATACAAACCTGAATGATGAGCTCTTTCAGCTTCCCTATTCAGTCATGAAATCGGTTGACTTGGCTGCTACCTTTAGCCTTTGTGACATCATCACTTTCCATGACAGCAGTGGCTGTCTGGGACTTCTGCCTGCTGAACTTACCGCCACTTTTGGGGCCCTTGTACGTCTCAGTTCCTGCAATTTGTAACAATTGATACAGGAAAAATTTAGTGAAGAGACTGGGATGGGTGGGGGACAATTTGGCTCACGCCTCAGATCTTCGCTGTTGTTCTCACCAATCTATTCTTAATTACTTAATTATAACTAATTGTGATGTATTGCTTTTAAATCCATACCAAATATAAGAGTTGCACCCCTCACACTCATAGGCATGCTTCCCAACTTGATGATGTAACAATCACTCTCTTTGTCTACTGGAAACAAGGAAAGCCCAGAGAGGCTGTATCAATAAACCCTCACTCTTACTCTGCACATCTCTTCAGTCAGACGTCTTCTTTGTCTCTCTTATAGCTACAGACACGTGGCTGCTACCAATGTCTAATAAGTATATGAATACTTCACACTAATGCATAAAACCAAAAGTCTGCTGTAAATCTTACAATAAAGCTCCAGGGGGGTGTTTCAGAAAAAATTTAAGTATGACTTAGGTCGCACTTAAATGTCGACGCGTACATTATATGCAACGCGCAATCTTATTGATCAATAAGCAGTAGTGCGCGTCCTCTTGGCTTGATCTGACCAATGCTGTCATGCCTTTTATACTGCGCGCAACTAGACCTTTAAGTGCGACTCTAAGTCATACTTAAATCTTTGTGAAACACCCCCCAGAACTACTAAATTTTGGTCAGGACCCCTGCGCTATATAGGGTTGTTGTTTTTTAATTCAAGAAGTACAAGATTTGTGCAACCTTAACAACTGGATGGTAGACATTACACATAGTAAGCATATTTACTAACCTTGTGAGGATTCTTTCTTGGGTGGTGATCTCATCTCAGATGGTACACTCTTTCCTGTTCTATCTGGTGAATCCTTTGAGATGTGATTGGTCACCGATCTCTTGCCTGGCTGGTATAGTAACCATGAATAAAGCACTGGATCAAGGCAGATAGCAGTTCCTTCAATCTTCAAAAGGAGGGCACCAAGGGAACCTAAATATAAGAATATGACATAGGCCTATATATAATTCTTAAAGGAATAATCTGGAAAAAAAATCTTGGGTGTTAAGTATACAAATACTGTTTTCACAAAAAAATACATTCCAGTCCTTATTACATCTCAAATAGCCCAGTCTTATACCCTTTTTACCTAGGATTTTCTTAGCCCCGGACTATCGCTAACCCCGTACTATCCTTAACCCCGTACTATTTTTTTTCCTTTTCACACATGCCAAATTGTTATTGCTAACCCCGGATAAGGAATGCTTGCTTTTCACACACGAAACTCGCTAACCCCGGACTAGTGGTTTTTGTTGATCATTCGTAGTACAAGTACTTCACTCGTACACTTTTTACACACGCTAAAATTTCCTTAACCCCGTACTATAGGTGGGGCTAAATTGCCATTTAGCCCACCTATAGTACAGGGTTAAGCTTAGCCCAATTTCGTTTTACAATAGCGATCTTAACCCCGTACTATCGCTCTTGCTGGGATAACCCTGCTTTTTTGCACTGCCAAATAATCCTGTACTATAGGTGAGGTTAGCCCACTTTGCAAAAATGCTGTGTAAAAAGAAAGTGGGCTAAGCTTAACCCCGTACAATAGGTGGGGCTAAATGGCAATTTAGCCCCACCTATAGTACGGGGTTAAGGAAATTTTAGCGTGTGTAAAAAGGGTAATAGGGTTAAAGCACTGTGAAATTTGACTTTTGAATAGGAAAAAGGATAACATTTTTCTTTCTTCCTGTAATAAGGAGCAGATTTCCAGTATACCTTTATGTTTGTCATTCTGAGGTATCTGAGCAGTGATGGTTAAGAGGCAAGCTTCTTCCATTCTCGGGCTAGTAACGGGGCTGGCAGTCGTCTGAGAGGATGGTACTATGCTGGTTGTCAGATGACACTTGCTGGTTTGGAGGGGACCTTGAAATACAGGTGTAGGAACTTCTCCACCTGTATAGATGTATCGAAGGTGATGAGACCCCCAAAAAAAATCCGATTAAAACAATAACAATGAAATGTCATTTGAATATCACAATACTGTACACACAGTTCATCAAATAGGTTGAAGTGTATCCACAGAAAATATCAAGAAGGATGGAACATCACATAGGAATAAGATACATTGGTTCTAGGACATCTACCTCCTGAAGACCCACTCTCTAGATAACTACCAATTAGGATAAGTATCCCTTAGGGCAATCACTCTCTAGGAATTCACCCCCGGACATCCACCCACCGCACTTGACATTCATCCACCATACATTCTTTCCCGGGACAACCACCCTCCCCCTAAATCTCAAAGTACAGCCTCGTATACTTTGAAGTGAATATCAAAATAAAAAGTAACACATCAACACAAACTAGACTTTTTTGTTCTTTGTGCAAGGCATGACTTCATTATATTCATTTGATGCAATTGTATGGTAACAATTTCCTTTTCACTTTTGAGCATTGCTGTATGGTCACCAATGCATACTGACCAACAGGAATATTGCCCTCACCTGGATGTTTAATGGCCACCTTTCCTTGACCGACGCTTCCAGAGACAGCCTTGACACAGTCATTGACCACATATCTATACTCCACACTGGACAGACAAGCTACCATCTGAACTTGACCATCTGATACTGCACTTTCTGCAGAGGAATGCAAAAAATGAAAATAATGAATATTTAATAGATATGTTTGCATGCACACCAAGTACATTTTTAAAATATAGAACAAATTTTCACTTGGTCCTGAGATTCTAGGGTTAATAACAAAAGTGGAAAATTAGCATATCTAAAAGAGTATTCTTCTTCTTCTTCATACTATAAAAATTTGAAGATTTTTAAGCTGAATAAAGCACTTGATACAAGACTTTCTTTGACACCATTCTTCACAGCTTGCTTGGAAGTTGAACTGATAATGAGCACCTCTCTTGCTTTGAGTGAACCCTGGACCTCAAACTTTGTTTTCTCCTTTTGTTTGTTGCTCTCACTGAATAACTCAAGCACTTAATCAAGTACTTGTTAGGGCCATTGTTGATCAAATCTGACCAGTTATTGGTCACCTTAAAGCTTAGGATGAGCTTATCCAATCTAAATGAAAATCTCAAAATTCATTTTGGGTGACCTATTGTTGGTTTGGGCATGGCAGATCACATTTAATAACAATGCCTTCATTCCAACCTGTATTTGTAAACACATCCTCCATCAGGCTAGTCTCGTGTAACCAGTGGTTTCTTGGAGTTTCCCCCATCCAGCTGTGCTGGATATATACGAGGAGGAGAAGTTGACCCTTGGTGAAGTCTAATCTAACTGACGGTACTTCTAGCATCATCTCTGATTTGATTATGTTTGGGTCAGTCCTGAAAGGCAATTGGGTAATATTTGAGGATCTAGTTCAGAAGAGAAGACTAAAGAATAACTAGAATGGCAATGATTAAATATGATCTTATATTGTGAGACTTCCACGAAAATATCAATGTGGAATCAGTCATAGATATATGCATACTGTACTAATATTTTTTTCTTCAATTTTGGCTTCACTGTTTTTCTAATGTTTGAGAAATTTACCAACTTTCTCCTGCACTCAAACCAGGTAAGGTGCATTGTCACCCATCAGGGTTAATTCCTACAGTGTACTTACTGCTGAAAGCTGCAGCTCGAGCTAAAGCCAGGGTAAGAATAACAGTCTGCTGCTTAAAAAAAAATAGATGTCACTGTATAAATGGCTAATGTTATCATTATAATTATTCAGCTGTATCTTTCATGAACATCAGTTATCAGAGACTAACCAGTACATCGGAAGGCACAATGATTTAGACAGTCCAGCAAAGCTGCATGGTTGGAGTAGCTGAATGTTTTGGGGTGAAAGGTCACCGGTACAGGGGTCACAGGTCAAACCAGCTTGCAATCCAAATACCTGAAGAGAGAATAACATATAAGAAGGTATAACAAAATAAACAGAACATGTAAAGTGTGGATATAGGGTACCCTTCCAGGCCAAAGCACAATAATATCAAACTGATAAATTGTAAATTCATTTACAAGAATTTGAAGTGGTCTACTCTTATCAATTTCTGCAATAGTGAATAAAGTAAATCTGGATAGTAAAACAAGGCAATAGCCAGATTTAGTCTTGCCCACACATGACTACATAACATGAAGATTTCCCCAAGTACATCCATACCAAGTTTTATTTCACCAAAAGTCTTGCCGGTCAACTTAAAATCTCTGACTTCAATTGATCTTTGGCCTCATCATAGTGTATCTAGGGCATCTACTACCGAAGTTTGGTCGCCATTTGATCAGCAGTTGCCAAGTCATTCATCATAACACATTTGAGATAGACAACAGACGGACGCCATGTGGATCCCCTAGTCTCACTTTCACCTCCGGGGTGAGACAAAAAAAGATGATCACTGGGTTCCAGGTATGAATTAATCATATAGGGAGTCTACATCTTACAAGCTTTGCTTTTCAGAAGGCCCATCCACATTTTTCCATTCATTGGTACGTTTCATCCTTGCAGGTTTTATGCAGTTGATGCATCTTTTCATTTTAAAAATGATAATGAAATGTACTTTGAGAATTTGTGGAATATGAATATATCAATATATGTCAATGTGCCCAGTGGCTGAAATAGTTAGGATCAACCACAAAGCCAAAAACCAAACAACTTGCTTTCCAGCCAAATGAAATGAGAGTATTGTGCACTTGCACTTGATTCTTTTCTTTGCCTTCAAATGCAACTCTTTGTTTCAATGGGCCCCAAGAACACTTTTCATCATACTGTCATATTGTGTTTCAGTGACACTTTTCCCAATTCAAGTACTTCTAAGCCAATCAAAACCAACAACTCCACTCTAACTATCAATGAATGACAATTGGTCAGTGATAAGAACCTCTTAATTTGTGAAACAGATTCCTGAGGGCAGATCATACCTTGATAGTTTTCTGGCCATAGCAGAGGTGCATAAGAGCCGAGCTGGGATGAGAGACCTTGCTGGCTGCAGCTATCAGTTGCCTTGCATACATTGGTACTGTCACTTGGTAGTCCACTCTCTCACACTGTACCTTCACAGCAGGGATTGCAGTACCTGGGACTACAGGCAAGAATGCACCTTCCTAATACAATACAATACAATAAAAGAATTTTTGAAAGATATAATTTTAGAGGTGGACATCTATGGAAATCTTGCCAGAGTCTAGCAGCATTGTTGACTTAGAACACAAATAAGATGAATAATTTTTCAGGAGAATAAAAAAACCCACAAAACTTTGTTGACACCAAATGACCTCTGACCTTGGTTTAAAAACTTGTTATTCATTTCATATTATTCATGATATCCAATAACCTTCAGAGTGCCAAGGGGATTCCAAATCCTGGACCTTGTGGTTCAAAGTCGGGAGACTTAGCCACTGGGTCACACCACCTCTACACATACTGCAACTATTTTCATTTATCTTTAAGGTGGGTTTTGAACCATGGATCTTGCGCTTCAAAGTCATGTGAATTATCCACTGGGCTACATCACCTCTACATAACTACTTTTATTTGTCTTTAAACTTGAATGGATCAGACTATAGCGGAATGTAAACCTACCTCCTTGGAACCACTGGGGTCATAATCTCCATGTTCAGCAGCTCTGATAATCAGATGAAGACCAAGGATAGCAAAGTGAGAATGCCTCTGTGGAATACAATCTTCTAATCCTGCCACCTGTCCTGGAGTAGGCACGGGGCGCTTCTCATCAACCACCTCTGAAATATCAACGTTCATTTTCATGTCAATCAAACTACACTAATCTTTTTAGACATTTGATATTTTTTTGACATTCAGATACAGCCAACAAAATGTATGATACTTCTTGTAGAGATCTCACTTTTGTTTGTAGCAAATCAGAAAATATTCCCCACATTCTACAACAATCTGCCTCTCCCTTCCCCCTAAATTTCATTTTTGGCAAATGTTTGAAGTAAGACAAACAAGCATCACTGAAAATTACCTGGTTGGGGTGTACTGTATGGTTGGTAGTCATGGTTACCAGCATAGAATGTGAACTGCTGAAGACGATGAACAAAGGAGCTGCAGACATCGATGGAGGTCGGGGCAAAGACGAACCGTTTCCAGGAGGTCTCTTTCGTGGTAAAGATTGGGTCCGTCTCGCTCTGGTGTGATGATCGGCTAGAGCTATCATTACCTGGGCACAATTTCATCAAGAGTTCTAATCAGTGATTTTCACTGGATAATTTGTTCTTAAAAAAAAACATATTCAGGGATTTATTGTAGTTTACAACAATTATATACTCAGTGAATATTAATTTAAGTTTCATTAAATGATCTATAGGTGTAAGGCAATGCATGCATGCAAAGTACAACAGTTTCAACCATCCACACTCCTTATTTTGTGCTTTAAGCTGAAAACGTGGGCTTGGTCAAAAGTCCTGAGGGGAGGGGGGGGTTAGCTTCCATCCCAGTTTTTTTTCTTCAATTTTCGGAAATGTTACATCAAGGGTTCAAATTGGCAACTGCATTGAACTATGTTTCAGCATTAGGTAATTACCATCAGATCCTCTCAGTTTCTCATACGTGTAGAGGTAGTCCATCCAGAAGGCTCCATATTTCTTCATCGATATCTTCTCGGTGTAGACCGACTGGTGATGCTCCGCGTCCAGGATGTAAATGGTCTTCTGGCGATTGTTTTCCGGGCTGTCGCCATCAAACAGTGTCAGGGACAGGTAGTTGTTGGATTTGTTGCTGTAGTTGTCGTCGCCAAGTTCAACGTAATGACTCTGACCCTATGCGAAGTAGGCAAGAAGAGGTTTTATAATAAAGCATTTGACTGGCCATACATTAGCATATTAGTTTTTACTAAATCTTGTCCTTGATACAGTGTGCCACTTTCAAAATTGTGCTTCAATTGGTAAGGTCCTAACTAACTTTTTTCATTTACAGTTGATTATGTAAAACAACTCTTGTCAACCAATTTATCTGATAATTGGTATGTTTGAGTGATTCTAACTTATAAATATGAATTAAATGTAAGATAAAAGAGACGAGTACTAGTAACCTGTGCCAGACTGTTTTATCAGGCATTCCTACAAACTTGACAGCATTAAGTTTCATGCAAATAACACAGATGTGTCTATCTATCTGTGCACAGAATGTATAACTGCGCGCATCATGTTTGTTAACTGTATTTAAGCCAGACTTAAGTCTAATTCGCGGCTGACTTATAGTTAAGCAAAACACTTCATCCACAAATGCGATTGAATATCAAAGTATTTTTCTTAAGCAAAATACTGAGTAAAATATTTAAAACCATTGCATTCAAATGTCTGTGCTATGTCTTTTTGTAGGAATCCTGCTATAAATGGCACTGTGCATCTTTTCATTGCTGCTTTCCATCATTCCCCATTTGTCTCTATGCTGAAGTAAAAGAATCAAAAGGAAATGATGCTTGCGGGGTGGGATTCCCATGCAAAAGACGTGGCTCTGACTCTTGATAAGGTACCCTACCTGAAGTTCTTGTGCATGATCCTGGATACCACAAGGACATGACCCAACACCAGACAGACTCATATGGCTGATACCAAGCTGAGCTGCAAAGAAACCCTCTCCTTTTAGTAGAATATCAATGGCCGTACCTCCCATCTCAAAGAGTAATGTCTGCTGAAAGCTTAGCTTCGGTCTGGTGTAAAGATTACGTTCACTGACCGCATCAGTCACCTAGGGAAAAAATTTAAAAGACAAATTTTTTACCATTACTTCTGGTGGGTGTTTCATAAAGCTGTTCGTAAAGATATGCACAACTGTACATATGACTAGAACATGATCTTAGGTGCTAAGTCAGCTACATAGGGATATATTATATAGTACAAGAAAGGGTCACCAGTCGAGTGTTAAAGGGGAATCCAACCCAAATAAAAACTTGTTTTTATAAGGAAAAGAAAAATCATACAAGTTGATAGGTGAAAGTTTGAACAATATTGGACAAACAAAAAGAAAGATATGAATTTTTAAAAGTTGTAAATATTTGTAATCACTATACCCATAGAGATTTCAAATTGGCCGCATATGGGATGTCATAGTGATGTAAGGCAAGGACTACTCTTCCATGTACTCCAATACATATTATGGCTAAAATGTCATTTTCCCAAAAGTTTTATTTCAAATTATATTTTTCTTTCATGAGGACATAAAACAATATACTACATGGGTTATATTTAGATTACTGCCCCAGGGGAATGGGTACTTAGGAGAAAACCACAAATCCCTGATAATAAAGTACATGGCCTATGGGAAAGTTGTCCTTGCCCCTTGTCATAATTTACTTACCCAGTTGCCAATTTGAAATCTACATAGTATTAGTGATCTCAATTTTAAAGCAGCTATAACTTTCTTATTGCTTGTCCAATTTCTTTCAAACTTTCACCATTCTGTTTAATTTATTTTTCTCCTTCCCAAAACAACATTTTATGGCCAAGGCTGGATTTCCCTTTAAGTATTGCGTAACTTTACAAACAGCTTTATGAAACACCCACCCGGATTTCAAGCAGGATTGGCAATTTCCAGGGAGATACCTTTACTATACACCTAGGCGGGGTATACTTGGTAAATACTGGGCAATTCCTAATTGTGTACACATGAAGTTGTAGGTTAACCTTAAACCTAGATTGTGATAAATACCTTCCATTGGTCTCTCATCCGATTTTGATGAAATCTTCAGCATTGGGTGTTTTTTTTCCCCCTTTTCATCCAAATCCACTTTATGTTGGGTTGGATTCACCCTTTAACAATGTAACAAATATTTACCAGTGTATTTGGGAAAACAAGCAGAAAAGTTCATAATAGAATTCCTCTTGACATCATTATTATAAAGAAGGTAAATAGAAACTTAGATTGTAGGTCTCTTTGAAAATTTTGTCAGGTATACTTTAATTTTACAAAAAAACAAAATGCTTTTACATATATATGTGTACCTTGCAATGGTCATATACTGAACAGGCAATTTTTCAAAAAC
Source organism: Lytechinus variegatus (assembly GCF_018143015.1). Classification (NCBI taxonomy): domain Eukaryota; kingdom Metazoa; phylum Echinodermata; class Echinoidea; order Temnopleuroida; family Toxopneustidae; genus Lytechinus; species Lytechinus variegatus. Next base: position 54,867,786 of record NC_054740.1, on the reverse strand, counting down.
TTTGTGCATTATTGCTTTACAGATAAACATTCACAAATTCCTGATCACTTGCCTTGAATTCAACAGAAGCTTTATCACAGAAGAAACCAATAGAAAGAATAGTGTCCTGACGCTTCTGGAGTTTCCCACCACCATAACGATTAACTTCCCCTTCTTCTTGGTCTTCATCTTCGTCATATGTCAGGGCCTCGGGGACAAATGACCACGCCCATGACATCCAGGAGGAGGATGGATCCAGGTCTACTGGAGCTTCATCTGGATCTAGAACCATTGAGACAAAAACATGCATCGTGTGAACCAAGACAATGAGGGGTTCAGGTCTACGGGAGCTTCATCTAGATCTAACACCATTGAGACAAAAACATGCATCTTGTTAACCAAAACAATGAGGGGTTTAGGCCTACAGGAGCTTCATCTGGATCTAAAACCACTGAAATAAAAACATGCTTCCTAGTGAACCAAAACAATGAGGGTTCCAGATCAATGGGAGCTTCATCAGGATTAGAAAAATATATGATTCGTTTCCAAAGTGTCTCACTTCTTTGAAAGATCTGCTTATTTAGAGCACAAACTGATGAACAAAAGTAGTAATTTGCCCCATTACATTGAAGACATAATCTAGTGATAATCCATAAGGACATTAAATGAAAATGAAATGAGTCTACTTCTATTCATGAGAATTCTATATGTCACAGTATGTCTTCGCAATTACTAATTTTACATTAGGTTTAGTCAAAGGCAAACTAAAGCGATGCGTTTTTGGCATTATCACAAAATTATTCATGCTAAAATCTGATAAAGATGAAAATACATTTGACATCCATGAATAATCTCATAAACCCACTGGCCTGAACAAAAATAAGAATAAGATTCTGTTTATTGTTCCCTATCAAAATAAAAATCGATATCATACCAAATGTATAGAAGTCAATAAGATAAGTGGTAGGATCTGTACATAAAGCAGAACTGCCAATCCAAATTTCTTTTCAAGTTTTTCTAACAGAGTTTGGATGTTAATGAGAAAGAAAATTTAAAAGTAAATAAATATGAGATTATTGTTTACCTGTTAATGAAGAAACTGTTTGCTTTGTGTCCTCTCCCTTGACACCTTGATCCTCTTCCACCTCTCCTTCCTGAAGATCAATGGAACCATAATACAGTGCCAGCACCAACTGGAGAACCCTGAGGAACATCGGAAGCTGCGTGTCTGATAACGACATCTTCAACTCTTCACAGTGAGTACTAACCTTGACAGCACTGACTCGCTTTGCATTCAGACTGTTGTAGGTCATATGCATTCGAGCCGATACTGCACACCTGAAGGTGACTGGCTCTTGGTAAACTTCAATCTTCCCGCTGGCACTGCGCTTGTCCAGACAGACAGTGATGTCTGTGAAGTTACAGACGCGTCTCAGCACAAGCTCTGGCAGAGAGAGTTCAAGGTATGCCTTCTGCCAGTCACTGTCAGTAGCAAAAGTAGCAAAAGACTGCACATTGACTGACAGGACGATGTCATCCTCTACATACTTCAGAACCAAATTTTTGATGGAGACTTGGACATTGTGAAGCACCCTGTTCATGAGGGAAGTCACGTACCCTGGTGAGAGACTAGCATCTTGAATGTCAGCTTTAGGCTTCACCTTGGAGCTACTTTCTGTTCTAGATTTGCTAGTACCGGTGCTAGACTTCGAGCTGACACTTTCGTTACCATCTGTTTCTGCATCACACAGTTTGACCGTGCATTCGATAGTGTTGATGCTGATCTCTACTGGCTCGTAGCCAATCCGTGTCCAAGGAACATGAATGCGAAGCTCATGAATGAAACCACTCACAAACGACAGAGGAAGGTTAAGGTCACGTTCCAAAGCATCCAAGCGTAGTTCTAAATTGTTCAGGACCAGGTCCCCACCCCACAGAGAGAGCCTCAAATCCTCCGGTTTCAGGTTTTTGATGTATTTGTCTACATATCCCAATAGGAATGGTGATATGTAAGATTCCAGCATCGTGATCGGCTATTTCAGTATAGTTCTAAAAGAAAAAAGGATAATGATGACATATTATCATTTAAAGTTATCGTACAAATATTATATAATATGACTCATGAATTCAGACTCAATTCAGCTTTTTACATATATAATAATATCTTATATATTATATTACAAAAGGTGTAAAGAAAAAAAAACAATGATGACAAAGTCAGCACAAGTTTCGGCTATCAAAGAAACCATGGAAAAACTAACAAAAGAATAACAATGACAAGAATCATAATTGCTTGTACATGAATGCAAGAAATACCGTTCATTAAATCTAACAAGCTAGCAGAGGAGATAAAATTCAATCCAAAGTCATTTTGGAAGTATGTGAAAAGTAATATCAAGTCACACTCTGGGATAACAGGGCCCCGCCTTATAAAGAGTTGAAATTGACCCGATCAACCACAACTACGGAAAGCCATCAACATCAAAAATGCATGTTTGTTCAAAATATTTTCTATGAATGTATATTCATACTTCATTGTTTTCTGGAAAATTCAGAGTACTCCTCTTTTGTTTCAATTGGGCACTGTGCAAAATTTCATGTAGAAAATACATGTATAATGACATTAATGGATTTCCATATAGTTGAGGTTGACTCGATCAATCGTAATTCTTTGAAAGATGGAGCCCAGACCTGCATGCAGCAGAGAGATCATGGATCAAGAATAAGCAAGAAAAAGCGGAGACCCTCAATTCTTATTTTGGGTGCATGTTCGTTGAGATCTTGGAAAATGTTCCACACATACTCACGAAGCTGTCACTCTATCATTGTTAAACTTCTAGCCTGATGACAGTCTTCTCTATTGAAAATATCGAGAAGAAATTATTAACGAGATAAAACAAATGGAGCGCCACTGGTAGTCTCGCCTGCATTACGCGATTCCATATAGCAGCAGTGCTGACTTTGATAAAATAATCGTTTACAAAAAAACCTACACATAATAGAATACTACATTCATTGACCCTAAATTATATTTATTGATCAAGTGACATATGATTTGTGCAAGATAAGCAAGATGAGCCTTATGTCCACATTTCTTCGGAATTTCAATTCAGAACTTTTGTCATTCCGAATATCAAGAGAACTGAGAATTAGGTCTGGAAAAAGGGGTCATCAAAGCGGCACATCCTCGTACCACCAATAAATGTGAGTTACCCACAAGACCCCCCCTCCTCCGGGCTACCAGTACCTTAGCATTCATGCGAGGGTATGCGCACATGATATGGGTACAATTCCTGGATATATGGAGAGTAAACATGTACCGGTCCGGTAGTGAATGATTTTTACTCTCTAGGAGACCCATTGTCTACATTGTAGGTCTATCGACTTGTTCACTGCAACAACCCTTCCTGTGGGGAATGTAGATCTATGCAGTGTACAACACGCATTAAACAAAATCATTAAAATATCACTTTTTTAACCAAACATACCCATTTCCATTCAATTGATATTTATTTTTTTTCACCAAAGCGCTCAAAACTTGAATTTTGGGCATATTTTATGTAGGCCCTCTATTAAGGGAAAGTAAAATTGCAAGAAAATTGTCATTTTACAATCTTTATTTTCAATTTAGAACAAATAATTAAAGAATTCAATTTACTTAAGAGCTAATTAATATGAATAGTTGTAATAGAAACTGACAGTGTCAAAAAATCATGCATTTGTCCCCAAGAAAAAGAGAAAATAAGCCAAACATTGGCAACCTTATTTCACCTAACAGGGACAGGGAATAGTAAAGGAGAACAAGGTTATATCTAGTTCATTGAATGAGCTGGTCTATATTCAACCTTCCTTCCCAAATCTCTTAGAAAGATGTCAGACATGTCAGGCTCGAGTCATGTCAAAAAAATTTTGTTCCGTAAACTGCCAGTGTTGTGCCGGTCGGAATCCGGTATCCCTATATTAAATAAATGAATTCACGAACGGGGAAGTACAAAGAAGTCACAGATTATACAATATTGATTTCATTCTTAAACATTTAAATTAAAAAATGAGAAAAATATTATGAGAAGACAGGGAAAAAAACTTGCCGATGTTTACGTGACCATCTTATTCTTTTTGTTGTAGCTAAGCTACAGGATGCATATAGAATGTGCTGCCCTCTATATGCATCTAATAGCTTAGCTTAGCTCCTAGTAACAAAGAGAACAGGATGGCCACTTTAACAAGCATCAGCAAGTTTTTTTGCGTCTTCTCATCATCATATATTTCTCGGTGGTCACCTGAAATGTAACCTGGGTTATGATTGGTAAGACTGAATAAAACATAGATAGATCGACTCGATAATTATTTTAAGATATTCAGAAGGCGCGTAACGTTGGCGAAGAACAATAGGAAACAAGATGGCGGCGTAAACATCGGGAAAGTCTCTTCTGTCTATTCACAATATTTTTCTCATTTTTTTAATGAATTCTTGTTAAAAAATAACAACGGGAGCGTAGAAATGTCGGGAATGAAGTTTTATCCCATGTACATGATTTAGGGCTAGATCTTTCAGAAGGAAAGTAGAAATCTCGGGGGTGAAAGTTTCAGGTTTTGGCGTCCTTCGTGTCGGTGAATGAGAAGGAAGACTTGGGGGGTGTTTCACAAAGATTTAAGTATGACTTAGGTCGCACTTAAATGTCGAGGCGTACATCATAATGCAACGCCCAATCTTATTGATCAATACGCAGTAGTGCGCGTCCTCTTGGCATGATCTGACCAATGCTGTCATGCCTTTTATACTGCGCACAACTAGACATTTAAGTGCGACTCTAAGTCATACTTAAATCTTTGTGAAACACCCCCCTGGCTTCATTAAGAGAGCCTACGAGTCCTGGCTAGGTCCACTCATTCAATGAACAAGGTTATGATATAACCTTGTTCTCAGTTATATCTCCATGTGTGGCAAAATAAGGGTGGCAATGTTTGGCTTATTTTCTCTTTTTCTTTGGGGAAAATGCTTGATTTTTTACTCTGACAGTTTCTACACCTAATATTCATATTAAAACTTGGCTCTTATTTAAATTTGATTCATTAAATCATTTCTTTCTTAATTTAAAATAGAGATCAAAAAATGAAAATTTTCTTGCCATATTACTTTCCTCCAATAGAAGGTGTACACAAAAATATGCCCAAAATATGAAAATACTTACCTGATTTTCTTATTTACGAGATAACTCATACATCTACTTGATTTGCTAGTTCAGCCCTCTGGACTGCCATACCCGAAAAGAACTCCCAAGAATTTAAAAAGCGCGAGCGCGCCCTCTCCCGTTCAGGCTTACTACCCATGATCACCGCGCAACTAGCGTCCATCTTCCTCACCTTTCGCAAGCCCATACGTTGAAACATGTTGCTGCGCAAGGCGGAGGGTCGGTGGGAGGGTATCAAGTAGATGTATGAGTTATCTCGTAAATAAGAAAATCAGGTAAGTATTTTCATAATTTACTTCAATAACTCCATACATCTACTTGATTTGCTAGACCAGCACGGACTCAAACCGTAGGGAGGCATGTTTTCAATTGTAAGCCTAAGAAAATTTGAAAAAACAAAAACAACGAAATTTAGGGAGAGGGGGAAAAAGCCGCAGCTGCTTTAAGCGCCGAAGCAGCAAATCTCGCCTCGCTGGACGGAATGTCCTTCAAGTAGAAAGAAGTGAAGGAGTTAGTTGAGCGCCAAAAGGCGGCCCTCAAAAATGTCCTCGAGAGGAAAGCCCTGTATACTCAGGAATACTAAGTATCATGGGCCCTCGGCCTAGTGTCAGGAGAACAACATCACCTGCTGACTAGAGCGTAAGAATCAGAATTTGTTGAAAGTTTCAACAAGAATCGTGATCGGAAAACTGAAGCTTTTAAGGCTCAGTAAGTGATCAATCGACCAATCTGAGAAGGCGAGATATCTCAGAACCCCTACCGAAATTTAAGCGTGCCGCTTGCTAGTAACTAGCATGCGACTAGCAGGGCACTCGCTTAATAAGCGAGTGCATGCTAGCGAACAGTCCCTGCTCGCTAAAAGATCGCTTAACTATTACTCTGCACGCATATCACACGCTTATTAAGCTAACCGCATGCTAGTTACTAGCATGCCGCAAGCTTGCGCAAGCTAGTCGCACGCTTCCCGCAAGCTTGGAAATTTCTGTAGGGGAAGCCTCCGCGTGGGAGAAAGCGCCCAGAATTCGATATCTGTCTCAAATGCGTGAGGGCAGAAAATCTGCAGAATTCTGATAGAGAGCTGTGGTAAAAAGTTACTAGCGGTCCGAAGGGGACCAGGAACGACGGAGAGTAGGGATTTAGGAAGAAAACCACTCGTAAGGCAGACAAGGGTCGAGAAAGCGACTGAGTGCCATCCTGTTAATAAGGAATGCCGCGGACATGTTGCCTATGTAGAATAGAGCAGTCTGGTCAAAACAGCTCAACCGGGCGTGTCAGGGAAACAGCGCGGTACACATCACGACAAAAGTGTGTTAGACCGAGTGATCGAGAGAGAACTCAGGATCCCCTTTCTCCCATACTGATTGAAGCACCCATCTGAGGGTGCAGTGCCCGCGGTGGAAGAGGTGGCTTGGCTCAAGCCACCATCGCCGAGAGAGCCCGTGAGGCTAGGCTGCGATGGCTGTCCGCTGGGCGGGGGAATCCCTAGCAGCCGCAAGCGTACGCCAGAGGGAGCTGGCGAAAAAAAATCTGTCACGATATTACGTGTAAACGACCATCAAGAGATGCTCTAAACGAACAGACATCGCCAGATATGATACCTCAACCGTTACATTCCCAACGGAATCGAATGAGGTAGCAACGGCCCTGTCCTATCAAGTTAGGGACGGAAACTGGCTAAGAGTGTCGAAGTCCTCGCTTGAAGAAACAAGCGAAGGAGACTTGAGGAAGTAATCACAAAATTTCCATCAGTCTGCGGTGAGAACCAGTTGTTTATGAAAACAGTCACAAGGCCTGTTTCTCAGGTGATCGTAAGAGCAAGCACCGCCGGCGCCGGTTGCGGCAGCGTGGAACAGTCCGATATCGGTAAGATAAGGAGCTCCAAAAAGCTGCGGGGGGCGGCAAAAAATGACGCCCTAAGCAGCGGGGGATGAGAATCTAAATTTCTAAAAGAAGAACTCCAGTGAAGTAAATCACTTACATGGAGAGACTCATCCACAGTCGGCCCGAGAGAAGGCGGGTCGTAGTGATCGTGGTTAGGAAGGCATAAGCATACATCCATCCACGGTTACATCATCCTCGGTCGTGCGGTGACCCTGGCCACATGCATTGCATGGAAGGAGGATGAAAGCAGCATGCGGGGCGACTCGAGTGTGCCGTGAAAAAATTTCTAAGAAAGAAGCCGATTCGACAAACGGGCACGGTAAAGACATCCACCGTAGACCACTCCGCACAAGGAGGGAACGGCGGAGACGCCCGCAAGATTGACCCACATAGAGGGCAGTCTATAAGATAGACAGTTAGAGCTCGACCGATGGTCTGGCGGTGTACAGTTTGGTGTGAACTCGCCGACCCGGTACGGTGGGTGTGCCCAGAAAGTAGGCATAGAATGCCGACAGAGAATCCTGGGGCTTTAAACAAGTTTGAACGCACGTACATAGCCAACAATCTCATGAGATGTACGGCGGTTACTTTCCTCCGAGATGATGTTTACCCAACCGGGAAAGACTCGGGGAACAGCTGTGAATGCCAACAGGAGGGATATCTAGCATATGAAAAGCTGATTCCTTCCACATATTCGGTGCGGGTGCTGCCGGCGGTGTCCGGGGGGACGACCGGTGATGGCAGCTCGGGCAGGGTTCGTACGAGCCGCCCGAATACGAGACAAATAGGTTAACATAACCATAATGCACCGGGTGGTGAAGGCATAGCGATTATTAAGCACAGGAGAACTTTTAATCGCCGTGACATTCAGATCCGATATACATACTCATAAGCTCGGAGAGCTATGAGATAGTGAGACATACCGCTGGGCGGTGATGGTGCTCATATCAGAGTCGCCCTCTCTTCAGCGGCGATCGCTGGAGAACGGGTATCTGTACTAGCCCTGACTCTGGCGTTGCAAGGGTAGGAGCTAAGTAAGACAGGGCACCCTTACTTTCAAATAGAAAGTGAGGTTCAGGCCAGAAAAGCGACGGTCTCGTCGCCTGGGCGGACGGTCCGCGGACGTGATAGGTTGCCCTCTCAAAGCAGTCAAACATTCTCACGAGAGAAGTGCGGCATGCGGTATGTAAGAGATTCATACCTCCAATCTACGGGCCCGCTTAGGGGGAAGAATGGAGAGAGTTACCGCTGAAGGAGTCGTCGCCGTATGTGAGCTTGACGTAGAGGGCGAATTCGGGAGTACCTGCATAATAATCGCCCCCCCCCTGCCTCTGCCTTCTCGCTAGCCTCGAGAGGCTTGAAAATTTCGAGACGGCGGCGCCGGAGCCTGGCGCTTCCGGGCAGCAGCAGAGCGGGGGTGGATTTACACCCTCGGAGCTGGCGGCTTCCTCGTCATAGGAGCCGCCTCGTCTAGAGCGACCCCGTCACTCTCCGAGACCCCCAATTCGGCCGATTGAGCTCGGGGCGCCTGAAGAGGCGGGGCGAGAAAATATGGACTCCCTTGCTTCATCAATACCCCCGCTCGGAGGGTAGATGTGAGGTAGATACTTGTCAAGCAGCGCCTGAGCGCTTACTGAAAAGTCGACCGCGGGATAGGGGTTGTCCTCGCACTGTCCGCCTTCGAGAGACTCCTCGTAAAGGGAGTCTCGCTCTATGGACTGAACCGGGGGGTTGTCCAGTAAGCGCCGGGGTGGCCCCGCGTGTCGGCTGGGACACGTGCTCTGAGATCGACGAAAATGCTGGAAAGCACACGCGATCTTGGGGCACCCGGTTAGTCGGTGCACTGGCTGGCGATTTAACAGAATCGCTCGAGGATTTCCCGGGTGTCTGGTGGTTATTGCCCACTTGTCTCGCTTGATGCTCAGGGGCATCAGCGGGGTGAGTAGACGTCGAGGGTGGGGTGAACCCGCACTACTCGAAAGCAGAATGTAGCAGCATGAATAGCTGTGACATCTGACCACCGACACAAGGGTCTGAAGGAGGGACGCCCATGGCAACAGGGCTGGCCGACCTCACCTTCGACCTCTTCTTCTTCGCGGCCTCCGCCGGCGTGGCCGGGGCAGAAGAAGGCACAAGAGGCACGGGTGATTTCTTACGATTTGCCGCCCCTGGCAGGGCGGCCGTCAACAACGAAACTTCACCCGAATCTGACGGGGTCAGATTGTGGTCACAGTCTGATGTGTGACGCCTCTCGCGGTAGCAGAATGTAGCAGCATGAATAGCTGTAACATCTGACCACCGACACAAGGGTCTGAAGGAGGAACGCCCATGGCAGCAGGGCTGGCCAACCTCTCCTTCGACCTCTTCTTCTTCTTCTCTTTCTGCGGGCTCCGCCGGCGTGGCCGGGGCAGAAGAAGGCATGAGAGGCACGGGTGATTTCTTACGATTTGCCGCCCCTGGCAGGGCGGCCGCCGACAACGAAACTTCACCCGAATCTGACGGGGTCAGATTGTGGTCACAGCCTGATGTGTGACGCCTCTCGCGGTAGCAGAATATAGCAGCATAACATGTATGACTGTAACATCTGGCCACCGATAAGAGGGTCTGAAGGAGGAACGCCCATGGCAACAGGGCTGGCCGACCTCTCCTTCGACCTCTTCTTCTTCTTCTTATTTTGCGGGCTCCGCCGGCGTGGCCGGAGCAGAAGAAGGCACAAGAGGCACGGGTGATCTCTTACGATTTGCCGCCCCTGGCAGGGCGGCCGCCAAGAACGAAACTTCACCCGAATCTGACGGGGTCAGATTGTGGTCACGATCAGATTGTGGTTACAGTCTGTGTGACGCCTCTCGCGGTCAGGGGCTGGGCGATCTCTCCCGATGCTGTCAACGGAGGACAACTTATACGGCAGAGATCCTGACCTGTGCCGGGGGGAGAGAACCGCACTCTCCCTCCGGACTTCTGGTGACCTGGTAGCCGGTGGGTCGCATAGCCCTATGGGTGCTGCGGCGGCAGGACCTAGTTTAGGCTTGGAAGCCTTGGCTACCACTTTTTCCTTTGTCCGAGACCGTGGCACCACAGTCTCGGCCTTCCTTCTCTTAGCATCCGACCGCAAATTCGGAATGCTGATCGACGCACCTTCATACTCACCGCCGCCGGGCGCTCACCGCGGCGTCCCTCCTACTCGCCTGGAGGCGGCCGACTTCTGTAACTTGCAATCGGGACGGTCCCCGTGGAGGGCACCAGGTCCTCTGGGGCTGTGTTAGTCCCATTCAAAGGTACCTCTCTCTACCCTGAAAAAGGAAAAACAAGAATTTTTCTCTTTTTTTTTTACAAAGATCTCGCTTAGATTAAAAGTGGAGACCGGAGTGGTCTTTCCCTCCTCCTAAAAGGAGTTTGTTTGAGCAAACAGAACAAAACAAGAGGGGAGGGGTAGGGAGGAAGAAGAACCTAAGAATAGTTTAGGTATCTGCCTGTAAGAAAATAAAAAGGAGGTCGGAGACTTTGAAAAAAGAAACTCCTACAAGGTTCCCCTACTATATTCTCTTTTTTGTGCCCGAAGGAAAAATTTGAAACAAAAATTCAAAAATGAATGCAAGTTCAGAAGAGAACGAAGTTTCCACCTGCGAAGAAACACAAAAACAAGCATTTCAGAGCAGGAAGAAAAGGGATTAAAAAATTCCAGATAAGAGAAATTTTACGATAATTTCCAAGAGGAAAAAAAGTAACCTCCTGTGGAAAGGTAAAGAAATTCAGAACAGGAGGAAGGAGGAACGTCTCTAGTAACGATTCCAAGAGGAAGAACGACACAGTAAATCCTCAAAGGGAAATCGTAGAGCCCGCCTGTCGAAGTAAAAAAATATAAGACTAGGAGGGAAGAGGGAATTGAACGAAGAAAACAATTCCGGGAAAGGTCAAAAAAATTTCAAACAGGAAGGAGACCCCACCTGTAAAGAACAAAAAAAAATTTTTTTTTTTTTTTTGGGGGGGGATTGAATAACCAATCAATCAAGGTATAATTGCGTAAGCCGAATTAAACAATCCCCGAAGCGTCTGTGAATAAAATATTAATCAAGAATTTTATTCAGAACAGAAAGGAAAAGGAATTGAGCTTTAAGATCCGCCTGTGAATAAAATATCAATCAAGAAAATTTATTCAGAACAGAAGGAAAAGGAATTGAGCTTTAAGATCCGCCTGTGAATAAAATATCAATCAAGAAATTTATTCAGAACAGAAGGAAAAGGAATTGAGCTTTAAGATCCGCCTGTGAATAAAATATCAATCAAGAAATTTATTCAGAACAGAAAGGAAAGAGAATTGAAGAATTAATCAATCAATAATCAATCGAAAATCTTAATAAATCAATTCCAGAAAGCAAGGAAGGAACAGAGTTGAAGATCCCAACCTGCAAAAAGAAATAACAATAACACCCTCGACAACAAAGTGTAGAGGCTGTCTAGAATTTAATTCAAAGACGGCACCAAAAGCCACCACGCTTTGAACGTGAAGAACAATAACCATGACAGGTGGTGAAGGCTTGCTGCCACGTAGGCAGGCCAAGCCCGGTGCCTCGCGAACGCGCTAGCGATGTGGCGCGACGAGAATCAAACGTTAGAAAAACAATTTAAGTGTCACCAAAAACACGTCTAAAAAGTCACGCCAGGTGTAAATTCTGAACACAATCTTACACACAAATGGAAAGATTGAAATTAAAAGGGAGAATGCACCACAGATAAGCGAAAATAATATACCAAAGCTCAAAAAAGATTTGAGCTCTAGGAGACTTATCTGAGCACGTCTTGACAGGTGGCTTGCCGAAAGCAAAAGAGGAAGATGGACGCTAGTTGCGCGGTGATCATGGGTAGTAAGCCTGAACGGGAGAGGGCGCGCTCGCGCTTTTTAAATTCTTGGGAGTTCTTTTCGGGTATGGCAGTCCAGAGGGCTGAACTAGCAAATCAAGTAGATGTATGGAGTTATTGAAGTAAATTTCAAGTTGTTGAGCGCTCTCGAGAATACAAAAATTCTTCCCAAGTTACCAATGAAAAATCAATTGCAACTGTATGGAAATTAGTAATTTTGGTTACAGAAGTGATATTTTAATGATTTTTTAAGGTGTGCTCTGTACAACATTGGCATACCATAGTCCTACCTGTAGATTCCCCACAGGCAGGGTGGTAGCAGTGAACAAGTGGCTAGGTCCACCCATGGTTTCAAATCATCTCGCGTGTGAAGGATTCATATGCACCTGGTGCACGGGAATCCTTCACACCCTTTTTACTAAAATAAGTATGACTTTACATCATAGCTAAGAATTCTAATTGTGCTATGACACTTAATGAACCATATGGATCATTTGTTGACTTCTCTTTGCTGTTTTTTTAAATAAGATAAGAGCATTTTTCGTGATCTTCACGTAAATACCTCCTGCTCAGCGTGGATATCAATTTTTGCCTAAAGAGGGAGCGCGATATTATTCACAAGCCGGTAGGCACTTAAGAACCAAGTTTGAAAGGATTCTCGTAAAATTACGTCACTCTCGCCGATGAATATTCATTAGATTGTGGTCGTGCGTGTTCAATACACAGTGCATGCATGCAGAGAGTTTGTATTGAACACGCACGACCACGATCTAATGAATATTCATCGGCGAGAGTGACGTAATTTTACGAGTGTCCTTTCAAACTTGGTTCTTAAGTGCCTACCGTTTGTTTAAGGTTTTGCAACTTATACTGCTAGCTGCATTCTAGGCGATCGGCATTATTTTCTTGCTCGTTCAATCCACTTTCATCATCATCTTGTCAAAAGATGGCGTACTTTACCAATAAGTATATACATGAGATGCAAGCATCTTTAAACAAGAGGTACAAAAGACCCAGCTCCGTTAATAACGGTGGTTGTTTTTACTTGCACACTGTAAGCAATTTTTTATTGGATAATGTACATACACTTGCACGCTGCACTTCACCAGTACGACAATACACCAGACGGTGGACTGTACTGTTTCCAGAAGAAGAACCTGTTGATTTTTGGTACAATTTCCTATTATGCACTGACGACTTGAATCGAGAATGTTCAATAGGAAAAATAGCTTTTCGATTGTTGTTTGCTTCTTTCCACCGCAGTATCAAGGATAACTAAGGACGGATCGAACGGTTGAGACTTGGAGGTAAGCGATAAAAACACTTTTATAAATAATTTCCAATTCCTTTTAAAACAAACTTAAATCATTCCATAAAGAATACCATAGTGGAGAAATACTGAAAGGTTTGGCGAGTTTCATTCCCTCACATTCGTTTGATGAGTGAAAACGTCAAAGTCCACTATGAAATCACATGCGTTGTGCGAGGTTAGTATTACTAACCTCGCATGTTGTGTGATTGGGCTAGACTCTTTCCAATAGGGGAGACAATCTCCCACATTGGAGACTTGCTTTGCAAAAGGACAAAAGAAACAACACCAACAAAAGCATAATTTTTTCCACCCAAAATTTTGTCTCACTGAGGTCAGAAGCCCATTTGTTTTGTGTGTGATTGACAACAAAAATCCTTATCAAAACAAAAGTAGACGGTGAATTTTTAAAGTAGATGGTGAAAAGGGGTAATTTGTCATGAGGAATCTGCTTATCACATTTTTATTTGCCGCCAAGGTAATCCTTTTGCCGCAAATGTAAACAAAGGAAATTAGTCTCCAAAACTGGAGACTGTCTCTGAAATTGGATACCCAAATTCTTTACAAAAGTCTCTGATATTGGAGGTAATTTCCCACATTGGAGACAGTCTCCAATATTGGCCGTGCGCCTCTACTCACTACTGGTAATGAAGGCCTGAAAAAAACTATTTTTTTGTCTACTCTTTTGTTTTCTTAACAAAAAAACTGTAGACCTAATGTTTAAACAAGTGGAATGCCTCTGGCCGTCTCACCTGCATCACGCGGTTCAATATAGCAGCAGTGCTGACTTTGAATACTACTCTAACTCGCACAAGATGTGCAGTGATACATGGTTACTCTTATGTCCACTTTCTATGAACTAGACCAATAAACTTACAGAGATATGATGGTTATTCAACAAAAAACCCCAACATGGCCAAAGTTCATTGACCTTACATGACCTTTGACCTTGATCATGTGACCTGAAACTTGCACAAAATGTTCAGTGATGCTTGATTACTATTATGTCCAAGTTACATGAATCAGATCCATAAACATTCAAAGTTATGATGGGAATTCAACAGATATCCCCAATTCGGCCAAAGTTCATTGACCCTAAATGACCTTTGACCTTGGTCATGTGACGTGAAACTCATGCAGGATGTTCAGTGATACTTGATTAACCTTATGTCCAAGTTTCATGAACTAGGTCCATATATTTTCTAAGTTATGATGACATTTCAAAAACTTAACCTCAGGTTAAGATTTCGATGTTGATTCCTCCAACATGGTCTAAGTTCATTGACCCTAAATGACCTGGCAAAATCGTGATATAGGCCCCGCTCGAGAAAAACTTGTAATCGATTATACCACCTCAATGTCTAGGTTGCTAACTTCAGCTCACTATATATACTCGTGATATAGGCCCCAATGCTGTGTTGAATGGCTTTGAATGCCCGTTCGCGGGGCCTGTTTCACGAGTATATTACTATAACCGTTATATAGGCCCCGCACTACGACACTGCAGACACTCCAACACAGTAGCGGGGGCCTATATCACGAGTATATATTAAGCTTGCATCCTAAGATAGTCACGAAACAGGCCCCGTCCAATGCACTTGTCCCAGCATTCGCACGTGTGTGGGGCTCGGATGACGGCTATATTAGTATACTCGTTATCGAGGCCCCTTACACTGTAATATAATGGAAAATAACGTGGTCGTGGGGCTTGTTTCCCCGCGGCCGGTGAGAATTATCATGGGCGGCACTGTAGGGTGTCGGGGGGGGGGACCTCCAACTTATTTTCCAAAGAAACGAAAGAATATCATGGGCGGTGCTGTAGGGAGGGGGCGGGGGGATGAGGGTCTCCAATTTATTTTCCAAATAAACTGTTAATCTACTTCTTCAGAAATTAATTTGTCGATTAATTCATGTATTGATATAGTTATTAACTTGTTCATTTATTTATCAATCGATTTTATTCATTAATTAATGTATTAATTAATCATTTAATTTATGTGTTTTTAGTGGTTTTTTTTCTTTTGTGATATAGAGATCAAGTCAGAAGTATCATTCGTTTTAAATTATTTTTATGTGCAGAAGTTCATTTATTTCAATATATTTTTATTTATTAATTAATATATTTTTATTTATTAATTAATATATTTATATTGATTAATAAATGCATTTATATTTCAGTTGTTTTTTTTGTGATGTCGCGAATCACAGAGGTATCATTCCTTTTTTAATTATTATGTGTGAAATTTCATTTATTTATTCATCAATTTATTTCAATTGATTCATTAATGTATTTTATATTTGTTAATTAATCATTAAATTTATTTGTTTTCAGGAGCGGAGTCAGAGTTATCATTCGCTTTTAATTTGTTATAATTGATTGTGCTTATTCATTAATCATTTAATTTATTTGTTTTCAGTTTTTTTCTTTTGTGAAAGAGAGAGTCAGAGTTATCGTTCGTTTTTAATTCTTTTGATGTGTGGAAGCTATTTATCAATAGATTTTAATTGATTAATTGATGCATTTATATTTATTTATTTATTACCCATTTAATATGTTTCTTCTCAATTTTTTTCTTCTTTTGTGATATAGAGAGTCAGAGGTATTCGATTTTTAATTCTTTTTATGTTTGGAAATTTATTCATTTCATTTCATTTATGATCTATATATGATTGTATTTATTATTTTTTTAATCTTAGGTCTTTTGGGGATACATGGTCATACATTTAATTTATTTTTCATTTATTTTTATTCATTTGGTAAGTTATAATGGCTATATAAAATGATGGCGGCAATCATTGTAAAGCTTAGCCTATCTTCTCTTTCACCTGGTATCCTCAGAGGATTCCTCGATAATTCAGGCATCAGTGGCTTTGACAATTTTAAGAAAGTAATGCATAGATATATAATCTGAATTTAAAAATAATCGTTTACCTTTTTTGAATTAGTCATAGTTAAGGGGTGTTATAACCTTATTTTTCGTTACATAATAGGAATTCATATTTTGTTTAGAGGTCAAGTTCACCCCAGAAAAATGTTGATTTGAATAAATAGAGAAATATCAAGCTAGCATAACGCTGGAAATTTAATCAAAATAGGATATAAAATAAGAAAGTTGTGATATTTTCAAGTTTCGCTTATCAGTGATATACATGTATATTATGCACAACTCATTTGCATGCAAATGATACAGTTGATGTCCCTTGCTATTTCTTTTTTTTTAATTATACAATATATAATTTTTCACAGATTTTGAAGGGCCAACGTGAATGAACCATACGTTCAAGGAGGAATTGTTTCACTTGACAATGAGAAGAAAATTGGAAAATATAATATTTCATACAATACGATACGAAGAAATAGTGAGTGGGTGGCGTCATTAATTTCCTCATTTGCATACCATCCTGGATGTGCATATATAACTATTATTTTTAAATTAAACTAAACTTCAAATGTTATAACTTTCTTAAGTTACATCCGTTTTTTATTGAAATTTTCAGCGTTATGATCGTTCGATTTTCCTCTTTTTATTAAAACAATTTTTTTTGTTGTGGTGGACTTGTCCTTTAAATTGAACAATTGATGTATTTGTTTGTATCAAACTCTTTTGTTTTATTTGAGCTTGGACCAACCATTATCGTTAATTTCTCTTTTTTTTTGCTTATGGATTTGATCTCTCTGTATACCGTATATTATATATAATAAAATATATTTTGTTACCTCACTGAAGCCATATACGTGAAACTTTAGAGAGAGAGAGAGAGAGAGAGTGAGGAAGGGGGCTAATGCATTACTAATTTCAAGTTCTCCTTCGTATTGTTTCACTTACTTATTCATTTCCTGGTTTATTCATATATTCATTTATTCGTTCATGATTGCACTGTTTTGGGGAAAAATGCTCTATATTAATTGACACGATAGGCCTACCCTTAAAGGGGGTAGTTTACCCTGACGCAAATTTGATGATAATTTAAGCAGAAACATAGAAAAATATTCTTAAACTAAAGGTTTGAAGAAAATATTTTTTTTATTGCGCATTTTGGTTAAGAACTTCGATATTTTCTAATCAAATATTTCCATTCTCATACTTTAATTAGTGTTTGTTATATGAAATTGTATTCCACCCATGGATGTCTTGCTAAGATCAATTGTGAATATCACTTTTACGCGCCCAGTAACCTGCACAATCAAGGTACTAATGGATTATTTGTTTTTCTGTTCCAACCATGAAGAAGCGAAAACGGAAATCAGCCACTTAGTTTGGTTTTTGAAAACACAAAAACGAAATCACAACGAGAAAAACGTGTTGTGATTTGGCTTTTGTATATAAAAAAAACAACAGAATTAGAAATACTTTTGTGCTTTATCTGATTTCGCATTCTAAATTTGTGCATTTATATAAGTATAAAAAAACAATATCAGAACATGCCACGATTCGTAACCTCACCGTATATGTATGATGCAACTGCATGACAAACAGTGCCTATAGAATTGTTGGATGTTGCCTAGAAACAGGATACTATGTTAGTGGTAATGAAACTATACATGTAAATCATTGTCAAATAATGATATTTACAGATGAATCCAACATGACCAAGCATTATCATTTTGGATGTATATCGTAAATACGAATCAAATAAAGTTATTTACTTAACCTCCAGAAACTATTAAACGTACGAAGCTGACAAGGTAACAAATGTCACTTAAACACAACAGTCATATCATTTCGTCTTCAAGAAATAAAATTATACAAACGAAGAAGTTTATGAAGCAGTAAATTTAAAATATAGAGAAATGAAAAAAAAATATCCACGTAAAATTTTCGATAAAAAATAAGCAGGGCACTTGGAACGATTAGGGGGTGCTGTGGGATTTTTTTAATGGCAAAAAAGAAGAAAAAAATATTATACTCCAAGATAAGGGGACTTTGGTAAAAAAAAATATTGCTCCCAAATAAAAATAACTATAATAGATTATAGACCTATAATTTTATGCTTCCATCTATTCAAAGAACATAACGGTTCGAGGAAAACGTCAATACGAAAATCATTCAAAATGGATTATTTTATTTTGTAATCGATCAAATTCTACAAGGAAAGTTAAGTGTTGAACAAGATGCCCCCCCCCTCTCTCTCTCACTCCTACTTGTCAGCATGCAGTGCTTAAAAAAAATTGTGTCGATATATATATCAACAAAATTCATCTCGAACTTCGGTCGCATTCGCATCCTTTTTTCCAGTGTGAAAAAAATCAGCTCGCGCCCCTCTTTTATATCCTGTTTAATGCGTCACTGTAAAGTCCTTTTCCCATTTTAAGTTTAGTAATTAAATATGAAATAAATGTTTGTTGTTTAGGGTTTAAGAAAGCTTAATGTGCTCCATTCATAGCTTTTGATTATAATCATACACAAAATGTTCGCAGTTAGCGTTGTCGTTTAGTTCGGCCGTATAGTCATGGTGGGCCTACATGCACCTTGTTGGTAAAAATTAAAGTAAATATTCCATATAACAACCCCCCCCAAAAAAATGAACCTCTTCTTCTTTGAGTGGCTGACCATGGATTTCATGAATGGCAATGTGTCCAACCAGCCTGTATCTCCGCCCCTTTGAAAATACTGGACCCGTACCTGTGAACGACGCATTCAACCATGCAGACAGTACGTCCTATGCACCACCGAATGTCTTCTCAAATTTGCGCCCCCCCCCCCCCGCTACGAAATCTCGGATCTGCATGGGGGACACATTAAACTCCTGAAATGAAATATCACAGAGAAAAGGAAATAGTAGAATAATTCGTGCTTAAAAACAAATCGTAAGAACACATTGAGACACTTTTTCCGAAAATATTAAATCTTTTAATAAAAACGGGAAATCGGGGGGGGGGGGGGGGGGGGGGGGGCGTGAGGGTATATGAATTAGTAAATAAATGAATACCATATAATGCTTCAATATTGAATAAGAGAAGAAAGCCTATTTGAAAAAAAATATATATGTTGACTATTTACATCCAGGTGATTATAAATAGATATATGATACATGAATAATATGGATTCCATCGCAGCATTACGTCAAGTGAAAGATTGGGGGGATGGATTATACAAAAAAAATGAATAATTTTATGGACACCTCCCTCCCCACAAAAAATAATTACGATGAAACTGCTGGGGGGGGGGCTCCAATTTATTTTCCAAAAACAAGGGAAATAGTAATGAACTTCCACACATAAAAATGATTAAAAACGAAAGATACCTCTGACTCTCTACATCATAAAAGAACAAATAAATCAAATGAAATATGAATACAATAAATAATTATTTAAAATGGATTAATGAATAAATTAAATGAACTTCCACACATAAAAAGAATTAAAAACGAATGTGATACCTCTGACTCTCTAAATCACAAAAGAAAAGAAAAATAAAACTGGAAATAAATAAATCAAATGATTTATCTTGATTAATCAATAAATATAAAATACATTGATTAATGAATTAATATAGATTAATGAATAAATATACATGTATAACATTTATCAATCAATAAGCCTATAAATACATTAATTAATCAAGTAAAATAGATTGAAATAAATGAACTGATTTATAAAATGATTTAAAACGAATATTTCTGACTCGATCTCTATCACAAGAGAAAAAAGTAACACTGAAAACAAATGAATTAAATGATTAATTAATACATTAATTAATAAATGAAATTGATTGATAAATAAATGAACAAGTTAATAACTATATCGACAAATAAATTTCTAAAGAAGTAAATTAACGTTAATTGTCTCTCCTTGTTTATTTGGAAAATAAATTGGAGACCCTCACCCCCCGCCCCCTCCTACAGCACCGCCCATGATATTCTTTCGTTTCTTTGGAAAATAAGTTGGAGGTCCCCCCCCCGACACCCTACAGTGCCGCCCATAATAATTCTCACCGGCCGCGGGGAAACAAGCCCCACGACCACGTTATTTTCCATTATATTACAGTGTAAGGGGCCTCGATAACGAGTATACTAATATAGCCGTCATCCGAGCCCCACACACGTGCGAATGCTGGGACAAGTGCATTGGACGGGGCCTGTTTCGCGACTATCTTAGGATGCAAGCTTAATATATACTCGTGATATAGGCCCCGCTACTGTGTTGGAGTGTCTGCAGTGTCGTAGTGCGGGGCCTATATAACGGTTATAGTACTATACTCGTGAAACAGGCCCCGCGAACGGGCATTCAAAGCCATTCAACACAGCATTGGGGCCTATATCACGAGAATATATAGTGAGCTGAAGTTAGCAACCTAGATATTGAGGTATGATCGATTACAATTTTTTTCTCGAGCGGGGCCTATATCACGAGTATGCCAATGACCTTTGACCTTGGTCATGTGACATGAAACTTTAATAGGATGTTCAGTAATACTTGATTAACCTTATGCCTTTTATGGCCAAGTTTTATTAACTAGGTCCATATACTTTCTAAGTTATGACGTCATTTCAAAAACTTAACCTCAGGTTAAGATATGATGTTGACGTAGACCAAAAGCTTCGGTCTCTGTTATGTTGGTTGTTCAGCTGAACTTCGTTGGCTTCACTCACCGAGGAGAAATTAAAAAATTAAAAAATGTTAAAAAACTCCTCGAAACAGACGGCTGCCAGCTGTCTAATGTTGACGCCGCCGCCGCCGTCGCCAAAGCGGCGCCTAGCTATAGTCTCACTTTGCTTCGCAGGTGAGACAAAAACCCAGCTATTAATGCAAATAAAATCAAATGAAACTGGACAAAACTGTGGACATACCCTAAAATACACTTTCGGTACTTGAATGTAGGAAACGCTGTCTTCGTAGTTCGTGTTGTCGGCCGGGGTGCTGCTGCTGCCGGCCGCAGCTCATCAGTTAGCCGGTGATGAAGCCGAGTACCGTACCGTAGATAGAGCTAGAGTTCACGTTCAGTCTTGATCTTAGAAATTATGACGAAATTAAGGTCGACTGTTGAAAAAACTTGAATTGCTCATTTGCATAGTTGATGGAGCGGCTTTGCTGATTGTAGATATCAAAAGCTAAGAGGACAATTGGAGCTTTTTTCAGCATTCCGATCCGATTGGGATTCCAATCATAGTGATGTATACTATTCAGCAATTACATGTCGTCGAACGGGTTGTTTACTTCTGGTTCTTGACACGTGTACAGTTTGTTTACGTGTGATTATATCGTGTAGAAAATAGGCATACGCTGGCCGTAAAACACCAAACTGCTGGATTCCACATCTAATTCCAGGCGCGACAACTTGAAGTCATCATGACAGCACCCCGTCATCATCAAAATCAAGAAAATAAAAGGGTAAGAAGGAAGTTGAGAAATATATGTTTGTCTCCGGCCGGGGTTTGTCTGTAATTGGTCCTGGATAAGGTATTTTAAAGATAATTACTTGGACAATATGATAATATTTAAGAAACTAAATCTAGGGCAGCTCCCGGGGGGGGCCACTTACATTGACGAGTGGATACCATGCGCGACCAAAAAAACACGTAAAAAGGATGTCCTTTTCACGATAGGGCACGTTACGTACGTAACGTGAAAAGGGTGTCAAAAACACAAAAATAATGAAAAAAGGGTATCTATTTCGCTAGTAAAATTACGTGTTTAGGGTCGAATTTGCGGGGATGATAAAACAAAATTAAAATGTTTTATAAAGGATGTCCTTTTTGCCCCAACACTACGTGTTTATACTATAGAGTCCTATTTGCGCGAGGTGTAGAAGGTGGGGTCGTACTAAATTAAATAAGGTAAAGCCGACAACCAAAGGACCCGTAACAATGAAACATTCCTGTACTTGTTTAGGGGTTCATTTCAGGGAATATTTGCCAAGAGTATCGTTTTGTTTCCAGTACTTGTTAAGGGTAGGGTTTCACACGCCAATACTTGTTAAGGGTTGCATTTTCAGAATATGGAAATTACGTGTTTAGGGTGCTTTTCGAGACCCCATGGTCGCGCATGGTATCCACTCGTGAATGGAAGTGGCCCCCCGGGGGGCAGCTATAATTTCGATTAATAAAGGGTATGCACCCTACTCCTATTCACATTCCTGTAAAAGTAGACTTAGTAGTCAGTAGGCCTATACAGTGCGTTTCAAATTACTATCTCTATATCTTGGTGTCAATAGATGCTCTGAGGTCTTATTCTTCAAATGCCATTAAAATAATTTAGTTTCGTTCATGCTTGAGCGAACACGGAATGTTTTTGTCTGGGGTTAAGAAGGAGGCTTGCGCCAAAATGGCATAAAATGATAATAGTGTGGTCGGACTTCTTGCTAATCAGCAGTCTTCCTCTTAACCTTTTCATTATCTTTGCCATAATTTTCGAATTATGCGGTCAGAATTCATTTCCAAATCTACTTATTTGCTTGAATAGTTCTGTTGTTCCTTTTTAATAAGTTCTCTTTTAGTTTTAACAATAGTCCTTCATTAGGCAAGAAAATTTTTTTAAACCGAAGTGAAATGAAATGAATTGAATTGAAAGTATGGGAGAGGGTCATTTTTTTCAAATCCTTTCATTGTGTGCTACAAAGGTTATGGTGCCTTTGAACAGTGGCATACTGATGGATGGGGGCTCGGGGAGCTCCCCCCCATAAAATAAATCATAACCAAGAAAAAAGCGGAAAGTAAAATAACAGAAAAAATAGAAAGTGAAATATGATATCATTTTCTGAATATTATGTCAAAATCACAAAATTTGATATTTTAATAAAAAAGTGAAATTTTTTGCTTGCTCGCTTCACAACTTTTTGATACATTTTACCCGGTCTGCCGATATCTTGCTCCTTCAAAACTGACTCAATACACCATTGCCATTGAAAGACATGAATCCTTTCCTGTTTGTCCTGTCAAGCACATAATTAACTTGGTGAAGGATTCAATAACCCCTTGAAATTAGGATTCATGTCTTTTATAGGTACATAACATAATTTGTTTCACATCATAAAAAGATTTGAAAA